>NW_026652281.1:18785237-18852218 GCF_009828535.3 Hylobates moloch
GACTCCCAAAGTGCTGGGATTACAGGTGTGAGCCACCATGCCTGGCCTACATTATTATTTCTGAAGAATTTTAAAAATTCCCTTCATAATTTCTTCATTGGCTCACTAGTGATTTATAAGTATATTGTTTAATTTCCATGTATTTTATAGTTTCCAAAATTTTTCTTGCTATTGATGTCTAGCTTTATTACATTGTGGTCAGAAAAGATACTTGATATTATTTCAGTTTTTTTGAATATTTTAAGACTTGTTTTGTGACTTAACATATGGTTTATCTTTGAGAATAATCCATGTGCTGAGGAGAATGTGTATTCTGCAGCCGCTGGATGAAATGTTTTATAAATATTTATGAGGCCCATTTGGTCTACAGTGCAGATCAAGCCTGATATTTCTTTGTGGAATTTTTTCTGGATAATTTGCCCAAAAAAAAAAAAAGTGAGGTGCTGAAGTCTCCAGCTGTTATTGTATTAGTGTCTATCTCACTCTGTTTAACTTAATAATATTTGCTTTACATATCTGGGTGCTCCAGTGTTGGGTGCATATATATTTAAAATTGTTAGGCCTTCTTTCTGAGTTGACTCCTTTATTATTATATAACGACCTTTGTTGCCTTTTTAATAATTTTTATCTTGAAATCTATTTTGTCTGACATAAGTAAAGCTATTCTTGCTGTGATTTTAAATTTCCATTTGCAGGGAATATCTTTTTCTATCCCTGTATTTTAAATCTATTTGTGTCTTCATAGTTGAAGTGTGTTTCTTATAGGGAACATTATTGGGTCTTATTTTTTTTTCCAGTCAGCCACTCTGAGTCTTTTGATTGGAGAGTTTAGTCCATTTATATCCAATGTTATTATTGATAAGCAAGGATTTATTCCTGTTATTTTATTATTTGGTTTTTCGTTGTTTTGTGGTCCTCTCTTCTTTCTTTTCTGCCTTCTTGTCTTTCTTTTAGTGAAGATAATTTTCTCTAGTTTTATGTTTTCATTTCTTGCTTTTTATTTTTTTTGTGTATTCATTGGATGTTTTTGATTTGAGGTTACCATGGAGTTTGTAAATAATATCTTGTAATCCACTATTTTAACTGATGACAAGTTAACACTAATTGTATAAAAAAACTAACAAATAAGCAAAGAGAAAACATAGAAGCTCTACATTTTAACATTGTCCCCCTGCTTTTTAACTTCTGCTTCTATTTATATCTTATTGTACTATGTCTTAAAAAGTTGTTATACCTATTAATTTTGATCAGTTCATCTTTTAGTCTTTCTGCTTAATATATGAGCAGTTTACACACCACAATTACAGTGTTACAGTTCTCTGTGTTTTTCTGTGTACTTACTATTACCAGTGAGTTTTATTCTCTTTATTTTTATTTTTTTAAGGCACGATATTGCTCTGTTACTCAGGCCAATGTCCTGAACTCAGGAGATCCTCCTGCCTCAGTCTCTTATATAGCAGTGACTACAGGCATGCATTACCAAACCCACCTGATTTTTTAATTTTTGTAGAGATTAGGTTTTGCCATGTTGTCCAGCTGTTCTTGAAGTCCTGGGCTCAAGCAATTCTCCTGTCTTGGTCTCCCAAAAAGCTGGGATTACAGATATGAGTCACAGAGCCTGGCCACCAGTGAGTTTTATGCCTTCAGAAAATTTGTTATTGCTTGTTAGCATCCATTTCTTTCAGCTTAAATAACTCTCTTTAGCATTTCTTAGAGGACAGGTCTGGTGTTGATGAGATCCCTCAGCTTTTGTTTGTCTGAGAAAGTTTTTATTTCTCTTTCATGGTTGAAGGGTATTTTCTTCAGGTATTCTGTTTTAGAATAAAAGTATTTTTTTCTTCCACACTTTAAGCATGTCATGTTACTCTATCGTGACCTGCAAGTTTTCCATTGAAAAGTCTGCTGCCAGTTATATTGGACCTCCATCATGTTATTTGTTTCTTTTCTCTTGCTGCTTTTAGGGTCCTTTCTTTATCCTTGACCTTTGGGAATTTGATTCTTAAATGTTTTGAGGCAGTCTTCTTCGGGTTAAATTGGTGCTCTATCTTTCTCTAGGTTTGGAAAGTTCTCTGTTATTACCCCTTTAAATAAACTTTCTACTCCTAGCTCTCTCTCTACCTCCTCTTTAGGGCTAATAACTCTTCAATTTGCCCATTTGAGGCTATTTATTAGATTTTGTAGATGTATGTCATTCTTTTTTATTCTTTGTCTCCACTGACTGTATTTTCGAATAGCCTATGAGCTTACTAATTTTTTCCTCTGCTTGATTAATTCTGTTATTAAAAGACTCTGATGCATTCTTCAATATGTCAATTGCATTATTCAACTCCAGAGTTTCTGCTTGATTCTTTTTAATTATTTCAATCTCCTTATTAAATTTATCTGATAAGATTCTGAATTCCTTCTCTTTCATTTTGTTGAGTTTCATCCAAACAGCTATTTTTGAATTTTATGTCTGAAAGGTCACATATCTCTGTCTTTCTGGGATTCGCTCCTGGTGGCTTAGTTTTTTTGATGAGGTCATGTTATACCTAGATGATCTCGATGCTTGTGGATGTTCATCAGTGTGTGAGCATTGAAAAGTTAAGTATTTATTCTAGTCTTCACAGTCTGGGCTTGTCTGTACCATTCTTTCTTGGGAATACTTTTGAGGTATTAGAAGATACTTGGGTGTTGTGATCTGTGTTTGGTCACTGCAGCCATATCTTCATTAGAGAGCATCCCTTGTCCAGTAACACTGTGGCTCTTGCAGACTCATAGAGGTACTGCCCGTGTGATCCTAGATAAGATCTGCAAGAATTCTCTGGATTACCAGGCAGAAAGTCTTGTTCCCTCCCGTTAATTTCTCAGAAACAAATGAACTCTCTCTTTTTGTGCTGAGCTACCTGGATCTGGGAGAGGGTTGACATGAGCACTCCCGTGGCCACCACCACTGAGACTGTACTGAATCAGACCTAAAGCTAGCATAGCACTGGGTCTTTCCCAAGGCCCATTGTAACCACTACCTGGCTATCACCTACGTTCACTCAAGGCCCTAGGGCTCTACAATCAGCAGGTGGTGATAGCAGCCAGGCTTGTGTCCTTCCTTTCTGAGCAGTGAGTTCCGAGTGGCCCAAGGCAGGTCCAGAGATGCTGTCCGGGACCCAGGGCCTGGAGTTGGAAACCTGAGGAATTTACCTGGTGCTCTATTCTACTGCAGCTGAGATAGCACCAAATCCACAATACAATGCCCTTCCTACTCTTCTCTTTCCTTTTCACAAGCAGAGGCATCTCTTCCTGTGGCCACCACCAAAGGCCTGAAAGAGTACTGCCAGGCTACCTCCAATGTCTACTCAACACTCAAGGCCTCCTTAATCAGCTTGTGGTGAATGCTGCCTGGTCTGGACCCATACTTCAGGGCAGTGGACACCCATCTGGCCCAGGGCAAGTCCAGAAATGCCATCCAAGAGCTAAGGCCTGGAATCAGAGATCCCAAGAGCCCACTAGATGCTCCACCCTATTGTGGCCAAGCTGGTACCTAAGCTGCAATACAAAGTCCCCTTACTCTTCCCTCTGCTTTTCTCAAACAGAATGTGTCTCTCCCCATAGCTACCACAGCTGGGAACGTGCTGGGTCACACCTGAACTAGCATGTCTCAGAATCTCACCTAAGGCCCATGGCATGTACTACCTAGCAACCACTGCTGATTATTCAGAGGCCAAGGGCTCTTTAGTCAGCAGGTGATGAATCCTGCCAGGACTGGGTCATTCTTTTTAAATCAGCAGGTTCTCTTCTGGACCAAGGTAGGTCTAGAAATGTCTTCTGGGTGCTGGGGTCTGGAATGTGTGCCTCAGGACTCTGCCCAGTGCCCTATTCTGCTGTGGCTATGTTGCTATCCACATTGCAAGACAAAGCCATCTTAACTCTTCCCTCTCCTCTCCTCGAGTGGAAGGAAGGAGTCTCTTTCAGAGCTGTGAGCTGTGCTTCCTGGGTTTAGGGGATGGGTGGTACAAATACTCCTTTGGCTGCCCTGGCTGGTGTCTTACTAGGTCACATGGCCCCTAAGTCCACTGGCTCTAAGCCCAGCATGGCACTAGAACTTGTCTAGGAGCTGCAGTCTTTGTGGACTAAACTGCCTTTCAAGTTTATTTCGAACTGCAGAGCACTTTACCCTGTGGTGACAAGGCTTGCTGAAACTTAAGTTCCATCTGCTGGAATGGATGATTCCCTTCTTGCTAGGGCTGGTCTAAATCCTCTCTCTGTTGGTATCAGCTAAGTTCTGCCTAGTGTTGCTTTCTGCTGTGACAGGACAGGACTAAGTTTCAGTACAAAGTCTGACAGTCACTGCTGTCCTTACCCCAAGGCCATGGATTCTCTGTGCCATGCGGCCACTGCTGGAGGATCAAGTAGGGGTGATACTGGCAATTCATGTCTGTCATTTTACCCTCTTCAGTGCCTCTTCCAATGATATGAAATTAAAACCAAGTTCTGTAATCACTCACCTGATTTTGGGTTCTTATGAAGGTGCTTTTTTTTGTGTGTAGCTAGCGGTTAGATTTGGTGTTTCAGTGGAGGAAGATCAGTGGAAGCTTGTACTTGTCCATCTTGCTCTGCCCCTCTGGTGTTATATTTTTAACATATTATTCCTTTTTGCTATGCATGCATGCTCTAGTTTACCCCAGTTTACAACATTTCTTAATATATAATATTCTACCACTTCACATTATCCTGTTACAGATTGGACTCTGGAAGTGTGTAAACTTTTGGCTCCTGCTTAAATAGTTTAGAGACCTTTAATACTGATTCTAAGGAAGTGATATTGAAATTGTTTTATCAGATATCATCTAGTTTAGCCTTAATAGTTGTGGCTATAAGAAACACTTTTGCAAAGCTTATTGCAATTTTTTTTTTTTGAGACAGAGTCTGGCTCTGTCACACAGGCTGGAATGTGGAATGAGTGGCACAATCTCTGCTCACTGCAAACTCCGTCTCCCAGGTTCAAGCAATGCTCCTACCTCAGTGTCCCAAGTAGCTGGGATTACTGGCATGCACTGCCATGCCCAGCTAATGTTTTTGTATTTTTAGTAGACATGATGTTTCACCATGTTGCCCAGGCTGGTCTCAACTTCCTGATCTCAAGTGATCCACCCTCTTTGGCCTCCCAAAATGCTGGGATTACAGGCGTGAGCCACTGCACTCAGTCCAAAATCTCTTTTATTTGACTTCTACAGTTAAAATTCTCATTCCTTGAAATGCCACTGTATTGAATTTATGTTTTCAGAGGGCCCAATTAAAAGACAAATGTATTTATTAGAATGAGGGGACTTCAATCAATTATTATTAAAAGAGTAGAAGGGAAGTTCCAGAGGGGTTAGAACCCAGTACAGGTAGATTTTGATATCTAGAGTATATTTGAGATGGAAATGGAATATCTGGCATAGTGGAAGGGGTTATCTGGTTTGTAGATGACTGCACAATATGCAATGAATATATTAATGTTGGGAGGGTGTGGGGAAGAAAGAAAATAAGTGTCTAAAAAGGAATGACAATGGAAGAAGTTTCACAGTGGGTTTGGGAGTGAGGGAATTAATTATAAAACAAACAAAATCAGCTTACTTATGGGTTTTTCTTGGGGTCAGAACTAAATTATACTCTCAGTTAATCTCAATGTTTCTCTATTGAGGGTGTGGAAATTCTCAGAGAGTCTCTTAAAAATCAAAGAACAGAAGTTTAAGATGCTACAAATTAACTCAATTTCCCACAATTGTTCTTTAGTAACTTAAAATTCTAGCCTGTAAAATTTTTAGATCATCTTCAAATTTCTCATTTTTGTAAGTAGTATCTCACTCTTTAGACCAACTATTGGGCTACTATATTTGTCATTCATTTTTGTTTATCTAGGGAAAAAAGATTTCATGGCTTTGAATCTTTTTCTCTTAGTTAATGGCTTTCTCAACAAATTGAAAACGATACACTGTTCGAAAAGCAGAGGAATACAAAAACACAATGTCACTTTGGATTCCAGGTGGCCAGGAGCATTTTTTTCTCACCAAGCATCATTGCACATATTAACAACCAAAAATGCAGAGTAATAAAATATAATTTTCACCACTACATTTTTGTATGTTTTACACATGTTATCATTATGCTGCTGAAGCAGGCTGGGGGCAGCAGGGAAGGGCAGAATAGAGCACTTTACAACTTCCAAAGAATTCCTGCAGTATGTTCACTCATTAAATAATTCCAAGTTATGAGGAAAATATGAAATTGTTAATATTTTAACAGATGAAAATGTTCCAGTTGAGTAAGTGACTTGCCCAAGGTCACACCATTGGTAACTAATTGATACTGAATTCTAGGATCCTGAGTCTTATCTTAACCCAATATCCTTTCCGAATAACTTTTTGGAGAAAGAGATGAATCTGACAAAACTGTCTGGTTGCATGAGGTTGAAAGCCTCAGATACTGCCCAAGATCCTCCTGTAAATAAATCCAAGCCAGAATTTCACTTTTGCTTTAGTTATTAATTTTTTATAGCATAGATTCATTCTCAGTTATTTTCTTAAGCCAAGTAAATGTCAAAAGAAGATCAACATCCACCTGCTCAAAACCCTCAGCAGCTGCCAAACTCCATGGCACATAGTACAAATAGTTTGGTCTGACTCACTCTTATGGGCCTGGAAACTCCTTCCATTTATCTCTGCCTACGGACATTTTACCAGTTCTTTCGGGCCTGCTTCTTCCATGAAACCTCTAGTTCCCCTCAACTGCATATGATCCCTTTTTCTCTTGAACTTCCATTGGAGTTTATTTGATTATTTTTGTTGGATATAATGCTTCCTATGTGCCTTCCCACTAAATATATAAAATGAGAGTAGAAAACTGCTAAAGAGAAATCAGAAATTAAACTGAATCAGGGAGGAGGAGTTAAGACTTAGCCGTTCATACATTCATTCAAAAATATGTATGGAGCTCCAGTAACACACTGTGGAGACACTGCGATGCAGCAGTAAACAAAGAAATCCCCTGTCCCAATGGCTGGTGGATATTTATAAAATTTTTCTTTCTGTTGAACTCTAAAATTTACTGCAATGTCTCATTTGGTTTGTACTACTCTTTTGATGAATAACGTCAACTCTATATAAGCTATATTCAGTATGACTGCATCCATGAATAAACAAGGATTATATTTTACTTGCCTTTTAACAAATTTAGGACCCAATTTAGTGATTATATGTAAATGGACATTCAAATGATCATTGATTCAAGTATGACATTTCAGTCTGACAAGGATTACAGATTCTCGTGAATGTCAGTAGAGTTAAAGCAGGTGAGGTGAAAGAGAGAAGTATCTTTGGCACACTGCAGAGTGCTTGCTCCAGCTACATAGGGAGGCTGGCACTGAGCTCTAGGTGTTGTAGCCTCTCAGGAAAGCTGGTTCAGAGAAGATAGTGATAAAGGCCTGAACCACGATATTACATTATTTGAGTTTGAATCCCATGACCAAAGTTACTAGATAGAAGACTTTAGGAAAGCCCTTAACCCTTCTGTGCTATGGTTCTAGTAGTTCATCATAGAGATGTTTAATAAGTAAATGTGGTAATTATTTGTAATAATTGCAGTGTATTAGTAAGGTTTCTCCAAAGAAACAGAACCAATAGGATGCATATGTAAATAGATTTATTGTAAGGTATTGGCTCCCACAGTGATCAAGGCTGAGAAGTCTTATGATCTGCCATCTGCCAGCTGGAGACACAGGAAGGTCACTGGTTGATTTTGAGGGCCTGAGATCTGGGGATAGTTGATGGTGTAGATTCTAGTCTTCATCTGAAGGCCTGAGAAAGGAACCTCTAAGGGCAGGAGAAGATCAATGACCCAGTTCAAACAATAAGACAGACAGAAACTGACTCCTCCCTTCTTCCACTTTTTTTTTTTTTTTTTTTTTTGTCTTTTCTGTTCAGGCTCTGAATGGGTTGGATGATGCCCGCCCATATTGCGGTGGCCAATATGCTTTACTCAGTCTATAGATTCAAATGCTAATCTCTTGTGGAAACAACCTCACAGACACACTCAAAAATAATGTTTAACTAGATATCTGGACATCTGGTGCTCAAGGCAAACTGACATATAAAACTATCACAAGCAATTACAACAGTGCCTAGCATGTACTACATGTTAACTAAAATAAGCAGTTTCTAATTTTTCAGTAGAAATCATAAACCCAAATATTTATATAAAATTCCAAAGTTTATGTGTTGATAACTTTGTCAACATTTTAATTACAATTTTGTATTTTAACACAATTAAAACACATCTGTGACCGTCATTTGCAATCTCTCGTAGTATATGAGCCTTACATTTTTTAAAATTTTTATTGGTATATAACAGTTTACTTATTTTGGAGGTATATGGGATATTTTGATACTTGTATACAATATGTAATGTTCACATTAGGGTAATTTGTATATTTGTCCCTTCAAATATTTATCTTTTCTTTGTATTGGGAACTTTACGAATCTCTTCTAGCTATTTTGAAATATACAAAAAATTAATGTTAACAATAATTTCCCTACCATGCTATCAAATACAAGAACTTACTTTTTCTATCTAACTATGTTTTGTATCACTTAACTAATATCTTTTTATTGTTTTCTCCCCACTTCTCTTCCCAGCCTCTGGTAACCAGCATTTATACTCTCTACTTCTGTGAGATCCACTTTTTTAGCTTCCACATATGAGTGAGAACATCTGATATTTGTTATTGTGTGCCTGGTGTATTTCACTTAAAATAATGGCCTCCAGTTCCATCCATGTTGCTTCAAATAGTAGAATTTTATGATTTTATATGGCTGAATAATATTCTATTGTGTATGTGTACCACATTTTTTATCCATGCATCCACTGATGGACACTTAAGCTGATTCTATATCTTGGCTATTGTGAATAGTAATGAAATAAACATGAGAATGCAGATATCTCTTTGATGTGCTGATTTCCTTTCTTTTGGATATAAACCCAACGGTGGAATTGCAAGATTATAAGGTAGTTATATTTTCAGTTTTTTTGAGGACCCTCCATATTGTTTTCCATACTGACTCTACTACTTTATATTCCCACCAAACAGGGTACTAATTTACATTCTCTCCAACAAGGTACCTTTTTCTGCCTCCTCATCAGCATTTGTTATTTTTTATCTTTTTCATAATAGCCATTCTAATTGGGGTGAGATGATAGCTCATTGTGGTTTTGATTTGCATTTTCCTAATCATTAGTGATGTTGAGCCTTTTTTCATACACCTGTTGGCCATTTGTATGTCTTTTTGAGAAATAACTATTCAGCTCTTATGACCATCTTTAAATCATGGCATTTGCTTTTTTGCTATTGAATTGGTTCCTTATATATTCTGCTTATTAATCTCTTGGCAGATGGAGAGTTTACAAATATTTTTTCCCATGCTTCAGGTTATCTCTTCTCTTTGTTAATTGCTTCCTTTGCCAGGCAGAAGTTCTTTAGTTTGATGTAATCCCATTTGTCTATTTTTGTTTTTGTCACCTGTGATTTTGAGGTATTACCAAAAAAATCTTTGCTCAAACTGATGTCCTGTAGCATTTCCCCAATGTTTTCTTTAAGTAGTTTCAAATTTTCAGGTCTTATATTTAAGTTTTTAATCAATTTTGGATGGATTTTTGTATATGGTGAAAGACAGTTATCTAGTTTCATTCTTCTGCATGTAGGTATCCAGTTTTCCCAGCATCATTTATTAAAGAGACTGTCCTTTCCCCAGTGTATGTTCTTGCCATCTTTGTAAAAAATGAGTTGGCTGTAAGTGTGCGGATTTATTCCTAGGTTTTGTATTCCATTCCATTGCTTTATGTGTCTGTTTTTATGCAAGTGCCATGCTGCTTTGATTATTATAGCTTTCTACTGTAATTTGAAATAAAGTAGTGTGATGCCTTCTGGGTTTTGCTAAGGATTGCTTTGGATTTTAGGAGTCTTTTATGGTTCTGTGTGCATTTAAGCATTGATTTTCTATTTCTGTGAATAATGTCTTTGGTATTTTGATACGGATTGCATTCAATCTGTAGATCACTTTGGGTACTATAGACATTTTAATAATATTAATTTTACCAATCATGAACATAGAGTGTCTTTCCATTTTCTTGTGTCTTCTTCAAATTCTTTCATTAGCGTTTTATAGTTTTCCTTATAGAAATCTTTGAGTTCTTTGGTGTAATTTATTCCTAGCTATTTTAGGTTTAGGGTTTTTTTTCGAGCTGTTTTAAATGGGGTTGACTTGACTTCTTGTATTTATATTTGGATGCCCTTTACTTCTTTCTCTTGCCTAATTACTCTAGCTAGGACGACTGGTATTATGTTGAAAAGAAGTGATAAAAGTGGCATCTCTGACTTGTTTCTTCACTTTGTGTCTTCACTTTGTTGATTGCTTCCTTTACTATGCAGAAGCTCTTTAGCTTGATGTAATCCCATTTGTCTACTTTTCCTTTTGTTGCCTGTGATTTTGAGAATCACAGATCTTATTGGAAAGGACTTCAATATTTCCCCATTTAGTATGATATTAGCTGTGGACTTGTCTTATACGGGTCCTTATTGTGCTGACACATATCCCTTTCATACCCGATTGGTTGAGAGTTTCTATTATGAGGAGATGTTGAATTTTCTCAAATGCTATTTCAACATCTATTGAAATGATTATATGGTTTTTGTCCTTTTATTTTGTTGATATGAAGTATCACATTGTTTGATTTGCATATGTGGAACCATCCTCTTATATCCCGGAGATGAATCCGACCCAATAACGGAGAATGATCTTTTTAATGTGTTGTTGTGTTTGGTTTGCTAGTATTTTACTGAGAGCTTTTGCATTTATGTTTATCAGGCCTGGAGTTTTCTATTTTTTATTGTGTCCTCATCTCATTTTGGTATCAGGGTAATGCTGGCCCCCATATAATAATTTGGAAGTGTTCCCTTCTCTTCAATTTTTTAAAATAGCTTGAGTAGAATTGGTATTAGTTCTTTTTTGAATGTTTGGTATAATTCAGCATTAAATCCATCAGATCCTGGTCTTTTATTTATTTATTTATTTTGGCTTTAATCTTGTTACTAGTTTTCAGTCTGTTCAGGTTTTCTGTTTCTTCATGGTATAACCCTTTTTAAATTTTTTTTTAAAAATTGTGTAGTCACATAGTAGGTGTATATATTTATGGGGTACACAAAATGTTTTCACACAAGCATGGATTGTGTAATAATCACATCATGTAAAATAGGGTATTCATCCCCTCAAGCATTTATCCTCTGTGTTACAAACAATTCAATTATACTATTTTAGTTTTTTAAAAATGTACAATTAAATTGTTATTGAGTATATTCACCCTGTTGTGCTATCAAATACTAGGTCTTACTCATTCTTCCTATTTTTTGTGTGCCCAGTAACCAACCCCCACTCTCCTCCTTTGTGGCTTAATCTTACTAGGCTGTATGTGTCCAGGAACTTATCCATTTCTTCTAGTTTTCCCAATTTGTTGGCATACAGTTGTTCATAATAATCTCCAGTGATTTTTATATATCTGTGGTATCAATTGTAATGTTTCCTTTTTCATGTGCATTTTATTTATTTGGCCTTTCTTTTTGCTTAGTCTAGCTAAATGTTTGTTGATTTATTTGAATACTGGGGCTACCATAGTCAATAAAACCAAAGAATTCCTTTCTCCTATGGTTCATTCATTGTAACGGTGGTGGTATGTGAAGGGGGAATGTAGAAGTTATGGGTGGCATGATAGAAAATAAAAAAATGAATAATTTGTTTGGCAGTGATAGGTTCTGTGGAGAAAATCCATTATGGTAAGTGGAGAAGTATATCTGGAGTAGGATGGAGTGAGGTAGACTATTTCACACAGACTGATTAGAGAAGACCTCTGTGAAATATGCTAGTTGGATGTACAGGTCTGGAGTTTAGATGATAGGTCAGGAATTGGGATATGCCTTTGGAATTATCAGTGATTGGAATTTAAAATCATGATGTTGTATAAGATTACTACAGAACTAAGAGTAAATGAGAAGCTGAGGACAGAGCTCTGGGGCACTCTACATTTAGAGGATAATAAATTGATGAAGATCCATCAAAGAAGAATAAGGAACAGCCAGTCAGTGTCAGGAGGGAGGCCAAGTAAAGGATACGTTTTTAAAAGGACCAACCCAGCAAATGCTTTTGAGAAACAGTAATTGAGAACTGACAATGATCGTTGAGTTTGGCAATGTGGAAATCATCAGTAATCTTGACAAGGGCAATTTTAGAAGAGTGATGAAGACAGAAGCATGAATGGAGTGAGTTCAAGAAAAAATGAGTGGAGAGGAGAGAAGGCCGAGAGTGATTTTGACAATTATTTCAAGTCTGCTGTAAAAAGAATGGAGAAATGAGGCAATAGCTGGAGAGGAATATAGAGACAATGAAGTTGGTGTTTGTTTTTGTTTTTGTTGGCTGGTTTTTAAAGATGGAATATATTTTAACATGTTTGTCTGTCGATAGGAATGACTTGGTGGAGAAAAATATTTTGTCAGTGCAAGAAAGAGAAGGGTCAGGGTCAATTGCAGAAGGCAAGTCCTTGAGGGGAGAGAAGGGGATTTAGTGAACAGATGGAACAGGATCCAGTGAACTTCAGGTTTAAAAAGAGAGCATTCATCAATTTAAAAGAGGTAAGCAGAATATATGGGGGTAGTGAAAGCATATGAATTATTCTCGTTTGCTTTTATTTTCTGTGTGAAATAAGAAACAAAGTCATGTGCTTCTTGCATATCATTTCCTGAACCTGTGGCTAACCTACCTCTACCTCTGTCCTCTGTGCCTTTGATTATGCTATCCTTTTTTTTTTTTTTTTGGAGACAGAGTTTCACTCTTGTTGCCCAGGCTGGAGTGCAATGGTGCAGTCTCGGCTCACTGCAACCTCCGCCTCCTGGGTTCAAGTGATTCTCCTATCTCAGCCTCCCTAGTAGCTGGGATTACAGGTGCCCGCTACCACGAGTGGCTAATTTTGTATTTTTAGTAGAGATGGGGTTTCACCATGTTGGTGAGGCTAGTCTCAAACTCGTGACCTCAGGTGACCCACCTGCCTCAGCCTCCCAAAGTGCTGGGATTACAGGAGTTAGCCACCACGCTGGGCCCCTTAAAACACACATCCTCTGAAAGTTTCCTAATCCTGCAATGAGCAAAGGCTTATTTCATTCACCTTCGGCCTGCTATAGTACACATAATCAGTAGCAACTGCAGTGCATTTATGACATACTGTCTTTTGCCTTTTAGCTGTCATGGGTGTTACCCATTTTCATTAGACATATGTACTTGAGCACTGTGGGGTGAAAACCCTTTTTATTCTCCCTAGTAGCTAGCCAAGGAGAGAGCAGTTAGCTAGGTGGCAGGAGTAGTAGTAGTTGTATTAGGTGGGTGAAAAAGTAATTGCAGTTTTTGTAAAATAGCAGCTGTAGTAGTAGTAGATTCTTATAGTAGTAATAGTTAGGTTGTTAAGTAGCTAATAGATAATTAGCCAGGAATAGTGCGGATAACTACTAGATAGTAGGTCACTAGGGAAATAAGAGCTAGTATTTTGAAAATATTTGTGATCTTGGATTTTAGTTATTGAAGAAACAAAACATAGATGGTGTTACATAGGTATATGAATTTTGACTTTTGTTCTTGATTATGTCTTCTTAATTTTAAAAATATGCTTATATGTTATTTATTGTTACCCCTGCTACCAGATTCTTTTGTGTTATCAAGTGTGTTATATTGCTTGGTTCTGGATTTTTGCCATGCTTTTTAATTTTTAGGTCTTTTTAAAAATTTTCCTTCCTTTATCTAGTTATGAAAAATCCTCAAAATTTCTTCCCTTCTACTCCAACAAAAAAAGCTGAAAACTCAAGTCAGAGACCACATTTACTATTTCTATTATCTTTACTAAAACTATATTAACACACAATTCCAGAAGTGTTTATTCTAGGAGTTTAGTAAGAATGTCTCTACTTTTACATGTTGTGCTCTCTAAAGGAGAGGATATGAAGACATAGAATTCTGTTTCTGAGTGTCAAGTATAAGTAAGCTATAAAGATTTAGCAAACACATATAATGCGTACATAGGATGCAACTTTAGATCATTTAAAAAAAAAAGATAATGAAAACCATAATTACTTTAAAATATTGAATTAAATGGAAAGGGTTCCTAAAATATTATATGTGTATAATAATGAAAAGATTAACAAATCTATAAATGAAACACCATGAGATCATTTTTATTAATATTTTATAAAATTTTTGAAAATATACTGGAATATTTGTTTTACAAATTTATTTGTATGTAGTAGAACCATGCTACTTCAGAAAACAAATACAAAATACAGAATCCTAATGTAGCTTCAATTTTTGTTTTCTTAGTAAATGGCAGCTCATTTAAGCCTACCTGTAGAAGATATTTAATACGGAACCTTCCACGGAAAGATTAGATAGATAGATAGATAGATAGATAGATAGACAGACAGACAGACAGACAGACAGATAGGTATGCAACATCCAGTAAAAGTGACGTTTTTGGTGCATAGTTCTATGAATTTTAAAAAATTTATAGATTAATGTGTCTTCAAACAGAATCACTATACAGAGCAATTCTATCACTGCCCCACCAAAAAATATTCTTTGTGCTTACCTTTGTATGCACACACTGAAACCACACCAGCTCTTGGCTCCAGCTAGTCTTTTCTCCATTTGCCTCTTGTCAAATACATTTTACTTAGTGTTTCCCACAAGAGGTCCCAGCACTCCAGGGAAATCCCAGAACTCTCTTATTGTCTGGGTGAAGATAGTAACATTAGTCATATTCTGTGGATAGCCTCTGAGAATGTACCGAAATAGATAAAGGAGATTAAGATTGTGTCATGACTCACTCTCTGGGCACAAGCATGTATGGCGAGGCAAAATAGGAAAGAATAACCAACTATGAATACTGTTTCCTTTCTCTTCCCTGAAGATACCTGTAGCCATATTCCCATCTGACTTCTAACTCAAACTGCATTGACAAATGTGAAGACCTCCACGGAGAGCAAGGACTGATAGTCTAAATGAGCAACGATGCTGCTCTTATCACAAAACAGGACCGACTCAAGTAGGGTATAAGAGATCAAGCTGATTTCCCGTCTTTCCTTGGAATGATGTTAAAAATTTGAACTCCAGGAGGACATAGCTGACCTGGGAATGCTGTTTCAGATGAAGAGAGGAATTTGTACTTCCTCCCTGGGGTAAGTGAAGAAGGGAAAGGAAGGAAATATAAATATGTCCCTTGAAAAATGTGGCATTTCTGAGAGATGTGAAAACAGCTTTGCCATGTTTGGGATGCAGTTTAAAAGTAGAAACCTCAGAGATACCATATACCATGAGTCTTGGGGAAAAAACAGAAATGATATATTTTGACGAAAGGAGGGCCTAGCTCTACCTGAGATTGCCTGTGGCTGGGGAGTGGCATTGAAGAGGTCCGTACTCTTCCCAGGGCTCCATGGTAAGCTGTGGAAATTAGCTTGGAGCGTGAGCTGATGATCATCGCCAGAGGCTACCTGGCCAAAAACAAGTCATAGATCAAGGAGATGCACATTACTGTGATGTATGTGAACCTTTATAAGTGAGATGCTGGCTGGTATCTCCTGTACACTGTACTGGTGATGACCGTGTCACCTGTGGGAGCCAGCACCATCCAGCACTGGTGCTACAAAATAATGAAAGTAGACAGAATCTCACCCTCCCTGCCACGAATGAATGGACTTCTCCTCTCTAGACTTGCATATCTTCCAGAGGAAGAAGTAGGAAGCTGAATTAAAATTTGAATTAAATTTTGACTGAATTAGTAATTCTGATAAAAGGCTGATTGGACTAAATTTAGCCCCAATACTATATTTGTGGAGACAGGACAAGAGTTCTTTCTTCGCACTCAAGTTGGTATCTATAGAATTCAAACCTGTTACATAAATTTAGAATCAGAAAGAGTGGCTTTGTGTCCTAGAAACCATCTTTAGGGACAATATATGGCTGGAGTTCTAGCCCCTGATTCACATGAAATTCCTACTGATGCACAAGAAGTCATTATTGCATTATCCCTGATGGCTGAGGCTGTCTCATGATCATATTTCTAAGATTCCATTTAAAATGAGTACGAATTCCAGCTCAACTTTTAAAAGTATAATTTATCTGTTAAATAAAAATCCGTTTGTATACATCTTGAGGTTTAAATTGCTTATGAAACCTGTATTCCTGAGGAGTGTGTAAAGGCCGAGGAAAGAGCCAGGACAAAGAGATAATTTGTATCTCTACATCTGCCTGTTTGTTCCACAGGGAAGTGCCACCAAGTAGGCCTTACGTTTATGGGCGCCTGGAGGAGGCTTTTAAAAGTTCACAACAAAACCCAGAATGCTTGTGGGTTTCCCCAGCCTGAGCCTTAGCTTTGAAAGAGTTTGCTGAGCTGCTGACACTCTCAAGATCCTGTTTCAAACTTAAGAGAGAAAGAGTCACCCAGGGAGCTTGTTAAACATGACGACTCTGATACAGCTGCCCTGAGATTCTGCATTTTTTAACAAGCATGAACCACAACTTGAGTAAAGACACCGTAGAAGATTTGGTTAATGAGGTCCCTGTGCCCAGCTTGAACTTCCTTGATCTGAAGCCTTCTCAGTATGGGACCCCAATTACTGTCACTTTTCTGTGCTGATGCACACTCAATGATCCCGGCAGGCTCTCCTGCTCCCTACCCTAGGGCTTAATCAGCACAATTAATCACTTGTATTCCTTTGGAAGTTCTTCACTCATTTGTCAAGATTTCCGTATATTGACACAAGTGAAATACCACCCTCAAAATAGGCAAGCTGTGGTTTGGCATCCTGGCGCACACCTGCCCTCTGGTGGTGAGAGAGTAACTCCAAGCTATAGGGAAATAAAAGATCCTTTCCCTACTGCTCTTTATCGTGGTGAACAAGATGAAACTCGGTGTCTGGCCAGTGTACATTAAAGAAAGGTGCATTTTAAAGGCATAGTCTACAAAGATGAGAAAATCCCGGGAGCAAATTCTGTTGCCAAACTATGACTAGGTGCCTTACATGGCAGCACATTGGAGAGTGAATGTTTGAGGGATTCATCCCACCAAACCTCTGATGCAGACGACACAGACCTGCAGCTTTCCAGGAGGTGAGGTTCTTCCGCGTGGGTTTGATGTCAGCTCCTCTGAAGCCAAACTCCTTCCTGACACAGAGGCGTTGGGGCTTCCTGGGACTGACATCTAATTTAGGGATAATCTAAGGCAAAGTTACAAAAATCAGATCCTGTACTCTGGAACATTGTCGTAAGGGAAAGACATTCTATCCATAACACTTACTAAGAAAGAGTAATTAACTCATACATATTCTTAATCATAGAGTCTATCACTTAATTTTTTATCTTATAAAGAAGCCCCACAAGCCTAAATTACAAAATGGTACAAGCATATGGCATTCAGATTTACTGAGATTCTGAGCATAACTGTGTTTGCCCTTATTAAAGCAGGGTCTTTGTGTACTCACTCGGAGACTGGGGCTGAGTGTATGTATAGCTATGGGGTGAAGGAGAGGAGATGCACTTCCGTTGTTTTCATCAACAGCTGGACCATATCAAGCCCCCACTACAGCCATGAGAAAATAAAAACTTTAGCAGAAAGAATAGTCAGAATAGGTTTAGTAGATCTAAGCTCTCATTGCAATTTGATTCTGACAAGTCTTTTGATGTCCGAGCCTCAATCTCTTCTTGTAAAATACGGCTTTTACACTTATCTCTCAAGATTACAGTTGAGATGAAATGAGCTTGTAGAAGTGGTAGGGTTTTAAAAATTATGCAGTGTAGAAGATACAACTATTTCTGTTGAATTCTTAATAAGGCCAGGATGAAAATGTTCAGGTGGGTGGGCAGCAGGCATAGGGCTGTATGGGACACTGCTGTCCATGGGCATCCACTGGGCTTGTTAAAGGAAAAATTGTTTACGACGCATGTTAAAGGCAGTGAAGAAGACTTTATTCAAGGCAGGCTTCTGCAATGGGGTTTTGTAGTAGAGGAGAGAGATCAGTCTCCACTCTGAATATGATAAGGAAAAGTGGAGACTTATAGCTAAGGAGAACAGTCAGGCTTTGGTGGATGGAATATTACTAAGAGTAGGGTAATATTTTGCTAAACTGACCTAACAGGATTTTTACTGAAGGAAGGCCAGTGTGATAAGATATTGTACAGAGGGTAGTCAGATTTACCCTAAACTGACTTAGCAAGATTTTTGCCAAAAGTGGAATAAGCCAACTGTGGACACAACCCAAGATCCAGAGCCTAGTCAGAGAGACACTTGGGGGAGCTTAACTAGCATTAGATCAAGGACAGAGTCTTTGTCAAGAATCTTCCTGAATAACTTGGAAAACAGCTCTAAAAGTTATACATTTATATGTTCATGATAAGCAAAATAAAACTTTTTTCCTAGGTTTGCAATTCATGAAAGTGATTTCTGATCATTATATTAAAAAAAAAGAAAACTTTTGCAGCAGGAACAATAAAATTATTCTAACTATTAAGTATTGATTAGAAATGTTTCAGCCTTTAAAATAATGTATTTTTAAGAAAGAAACTTAGTTAACTGCTGTTTCATTTATATTTACTGATATACTTTTGAATCTGGCCTAACCATTGTTTTATTATTCAAATAATTATCTAAACAATATTTCCCAACTTTGAAACTAATTCTAATGTGAGAGATTTTAGCGCTTATTTCATAGCTGAGAAAAACCCACTAGTTTAATTAGCATAAGAAGAATTACTACCTTTTCTCTTAAAAACGGAGTAGAGGATAAGCAAAACTGTGTAAGCCTTGAAGCTCTTTTCTTCTTGCTAAAGAAATCCAGTCAGAGAATATTTTATACTGAAAAAAGAATTTCTTTATTTAAAAGATACAATATTTATTTCAATTTTTTCTTTTGAAAGACTCGCCTTTTGGCCAGGCGCGGTGGCTCACGCCCGTAATCCCAGCAGTTTGGGAGGCCGAGGCGGGCGGATCACGAGGTCAGGAGATTGCGACCATCCTGGCTGACACGGTGAAACCCCGTCTCTACTAAAAATACAAAAAATTAGCCGGGCATGGTGGCGGGCGCCTGTAGTCCCAGAGCCTGAGGCAGGAGAACGGCGTGAACCCGGGAGGCGGAGCTTGCAGTGAGCCGAGATCGCGCCACTGCACTCCAGCCTGGGAGACAGAGCTTTTGCATTTGGATTTTATTTATGTATGTATGCATATATTTTAAATACAGACACACAATTGTCTATATAGTCCATATAGTTCTATATACTCTGCATCTTTTCAGTAAGTATAAGACAGAGCACCGTATATTTAAGGCAGGAAGGAAGAGGCAGGAAATGGCAGATTATAAAATGGCGCCAGGAATGCGGGAAGGGCTCAAAATGCACACAAGGAAGTCCTATCCACTCCCTTTCCAACAGTCTGCAAAACGAGGGAAACTGGATGAGGTACATGTGTTACAGTGTCTATAAAATGAAAGCAGAACAACTGCTCTGGCAGAAATCTGGGTTCGGTTTCTGAAGTCGTTCGCTTTGGCTGAATATTCTCACCACACATGAGGCAAGAGCCTGGACTAAGTGATTATTTGGAAGAAACCAAAAAAGTTGTCTTTCCTCTAAAGTGTATATTCTCTTAGACTCCGTAGGTTTGGAAGTAGAAATCCAGAGGTGATGAGATTTAACAGCCCCAATTACAGTTTTAAAAATTATTTCTCAGACATAATAAAATTATATTTATTCAATTATATGAAGGGAGAACCTAAGAATTGTGTTAAACAATGGGTACAGATAAGATTTAATAATTCAACATTATTAAAATTTAATTTTAGTAAAATATTCCTAAAAAATAATATTTAAAAACACCCTCAATACAGAGAGCTACAAATGTAGAAATTCAGGAGATCATACCAACTCTGAAACAAGCAGTAAATTGTTTAATATTCCTAAAACTTTAACCCATTTGAAGAGATTAGAAATGGGGCAATTTCCAGACATTCCTCTAGCTTTTCGCTTTAGCATAAAATGTGTCTCAGAGTCAACAGTTGATGCTGAGGGTTACAGCTCTGCCTTCAAGTGTCAGTATGACTCAAGGCCAGTCATATTTGTTTTCTTGAAAGATGAGAGGGTATCAAAATTAGTGGTTGCAGGAGCTCTTAGTCATGCCATCACACTGATTGTAATTACAGAGGCATATCCCTTTGGTAAAATGGTTTTTCAAGAGCTGAGGGCAGGCATAGTAAATATGACCACCAGATGGCAGTAGCGCACTCTGGAGAAATAGATCCAAGCCGTTGCCTTTTCTGTTTTCCACTCACTAAACTCTCCACTAGGTGACAGCAGCATGAATAAAATTGGAACGGCCATTAATGGATTATGTTAAAAAAAAACTTTAATCCTCCTGTTGGGTCTGGGAGGAACACTTTTAAAAATATGCACAGTTGGATTTTTTTTAAAGAAAATGTAATATACCATTTGCTTTTAGGCCTCCCACACACTCACCTAATATAGAAAAACAAAGCAAAAATACAAAAGATACCTTTTTTTGGCGGGGGGGGGGGGGGGGGTGTACAAAAACCTGGGGAAGATTATTGTTGAAACTAAATTATTATAACTTAATAACTGGTGAAGTCATGTGTTCTCACCCAATTTAGGTTAAAAAAAGTTACTAAAATAGTCAGTGTTGAAGATAATAATAATTATTATTTAGTGACTACCTGTTATTTGCCAAGGATTGTATTTAAATATTTTAGAAACACTAGTTCATTGAATCTTGATGAGAGCTTCTCAAGAAAGCCGATTTCAACATAAGCCTGTTTAGGGCCATCGCCTCTGCATTTTCCATGACTTCATGCTCTTTCTGCTCCATTTTCACAAAAATCTGTACTGTAGAAGGCAAAACTGGAACTTCTTTTAAGGTATTATTTTGAGTGTAAACAGATAAATTCTCTTTATTTATAATTTTCCCTAACATGTAGATGCATAACATTAATTCAATGCAGGGCAATAATATATTTTGATTTTACGGTTACGTTGAAAGCTAAAAATGAAGATTGGTTTGGGAGCAATAGGAAAGTAATAAACTCATTTATGATGAAACATAAATGACTGATGGTATCATAAATAAGAATAGAAGAGGGATAGAGAGAATAGAAGATTACTAAGTGCTTGACCAGAACTGACTAGGCAGAAGAGAAAGGTAATTAGATGGGGGCAAGGGAGACAGGAATTCAGGTAAGCAGCCTTTACACTTTTCTGGTTACTCCTGCTTATTGCCTTTAGAAAGTCTTACCCATGCTTAATCCTAGGCAGCCACATGTGACCTCATGCAGCACAGATGCTTTCCATGTGTAGCAGAGACCTGAACATGTTTTGAATCCCTTAGAGGTAAACTTTGGGCAGGTAAGCTTTGAAGGCAGAGTAACAGCAAGTAATATCTATGTCCACAGTGAGAATGATAAAGTCCCCAATACTTTATTTCTTCTAATTCAGTTTTAAATTTCTCCTGTAATTCAGTTTTAAATTGGACTGGAACCTCCCATGGAGGAGAAGAGGAATAAAAAATCAGGGACTACAAATATGACTAAAGCCATTTTTTTCTACACAACAACTTTATTGTCCAGTAAAACTGTCTTTTTTTTTATTTTTTATTTTCTTTATGGAAGTCTCACTCTGTCACCCAGGGTAGAGTGCAGTGGCACAATCTTGGCTCACTGCAACCTCTGCCTCCAGGGTTCAAGCGATTCTCCTGCCTCAGCCTCCCGAGTAGCTGAGACTACAGGTGCCCGCCACCACGCCCCGGCTAATTTTTGTATTTTTAACAGAGACGGGGTTTCACTATGTTGGCCAGGCTGGTTTCGAACTCCTGACCTCATGATCCACCCACCTCGCCCTCCCAAAGCGCTGGGATTACTGGTGCAAGCCACCGTGCCCGTCCCAAACTGTCTTTTACTGTACTTTATTTCAAGCATCTTTAAGACAAATACAACAAAATGATATGGCAATATCAAAGGACAAAATCTGACTTTAGGCTCATGGGAAGAAGAGAAAGTCCCTCTTTTGTTTCTTGCACAAAATAGCCTTTGGCTGGGTTGTTTAAAGATGAGAAAAGAGTGGGAATGAGGGGCTTAGGAAAGGATGTTCTAGAAGGAAGGGCAGGGTGGTGACTTGATTTCCCATCTGTGTCTACAACCATGTCCCCAGGTATCTGCAGACAATGGAAGGTAAACACAGGTTGTCATTTAGCTAGCACAAATTAATAGTAACAACTGCCTTTAACTAAGCAACTGCTTATTTTGAGCCAGATACTGTTCATACCTGTTTTGTATTTGGTCCTTTGGGCAGCCCTGTTGGGCAGGTAATATCATTCCTTCTCTGAGAGAATAACTTGCCAGAGTCTGTTAGCAAGTAGCAGTTAGGCTTCAAACTCTGTTCTCTTAGCAGTATTCCCTCTGCTTTCCTAGGGACCCCCAACCTAGACCGTGGTTGGCAATACATACACACTGACTGCCACCAGAGGTCACAGCCAATTTGAATAAATTGGATCTAAATGTAATTAATTATGTAACTATGGCCTATCCAAGTTTAATTCTATTAAAATTGCAACACGAAATTGGGGCATCATAGATGATTACTGGGGAAATAAGAATAGATTTGAATAAGACATTTCCCTCTTTCCTTTTTTCTGACTTAAACAGAAATACAGGAACATAAAACAGAGAATGAATCTAACTCAGTTGGCAGCACAACCAGCTACCCAGCTATCCCAGCTACCCAGCAGTTGGTTAAAAAAAAATTATCAGCTCAAACTTTTCTGGTGATTACAGGAGGATGAGGTGGTAAAGAGTTAACAGTATTTCAAAAACAAGATTAATATAGTTTAAGCATGAAAACAAAGCCGCTGACAATTTTTGATACTGTTTGCTCCCTATAAAGATATTTAATGTGGGTTGCATATAGTGACTATTCTGTGATTATGGTCCTCAGAATTCCTGCTTTCCAAAGGACAAAGTTCAGGCTGGCGCTTTTACAAAGCTTTTATAGAACAAAGTGGAGAAGCCAGCATACCATGCCCGACATTCACATTCTTCAGGACAATTACATGTAATAATGCAATCAACAATCCATTCACACTGCATGTACATTTTTTTTGTTATTGGGGGGGGTTTCAAATGTTTATCAGAAAAATTTTTAGGAAATTTAAAGTAGCTCTGACTGTTGCAGTTTCCTCAGGTGAAAAAAGTAATAATAGTCACTATGATAACCAAGATGGAGATAATGACAAGTAAAATCAGACCCATACGACAGAATTTTGAATGCTTCTCTTGTTTCTCCTCCTTTTTCAATAAAGTGTCAAAACCTGGAGTGTACATGTCTCCCAACCAAAACCGCAGGTCATTAGGATTTTCCTAAAAGAAAATTACATGGAGAATATGATTAATCAGTAAGCAGTCAGTGTTACAAATTAATTGAGATTGCAGAACAAGACACTGTCATGGGGACTGATGGTCCATATTCACTCTGTCCTGGGCAAGGCTTCAAGGTCATGGCTCACATGAGTGGTATGAGCCTTCCTTGAATAGCATAAAAATTCAGCTACAGTTTCCTGGCTGACAAGGAATCCCTGCAGTTCCAATTTGTAGGTCTGCATCAGAATTAATTAGGAGGCCTTCATGATTCTTTAATTAAATTGCTCACATTAGAGGGTCAGAAACACAATGGTGTTTCTATCATGTTGTAGCCAATTTAGTGTTCCTTACATCCTATAAATAGTGCACGTAATTCAGCATAGTAAGTTGAAATAAAATGAAAATTCTTTGCTTTAGATGAACCTTTGAGGTTTGATTTTGTCTGCATGGCAGGAATAAACATGCTTGGTGGGGTTTTCAGTAAATCTGGAAGCTGACTTTCATGGAAGTAGTAGGACTAAAAGTCAGGAGTCTTTTCCATTACTCTTGACCCGCTGATTTTCCTTGTAGAGGGATGCCACATGTCTGGCATGCAGAAACTTTGTTTGACCTCCTGAAAAAAGGACCCATTATATTCCTCCCTACATCAGCTCTTATTTATTCCCCATGTCTCTCTTTCTTTCACAGACTTCTTCTTTCCTTCCAGGCCCATAGAATTATCAAGTCAACCTGATCTCCTGTACCTGATAAATCACCTGCAAAGCCTATTGTCCACACATTTATAAAAATACATTTTTTTCCTGTTACATCTCTTGCTATGTTTTGGTGCTGTAGATTTGGTCTCTATGCCTTATATACAACACATTTACAATGAATACTCCATCTCTGCTTTCACAAACCTACTTCATGCTTCATTATATTTCACCTGCTTTACTGTAATGGCTTACAGTGGACTGCCTACCCTCTCTTTGCCTCTCCAGTCTCAGGAGACTTAAAGTCAGCTGAAATGTGGCACAGCAAGTTTTCTTTATCAGCCTCAGGGGTCAATGAACTAGCTTCAGGCTTCCAGGCGCACTGCTAGGAGAGGAATGTGCATGCATGTATTAATAGAAAACGAGGATAGATTCTGATGATGGCAATATAATTCTCCCATTACCCTAGTACTAGTTTGAACTTCTTAGTTTTATAAATGCTAAAATGTTAAAATAAAATATGGATGATCTGTGAAGAAGGATAATGATGTAAAAATCCTCGTCTACTTCATGCCTATCCTTCATTTTGTGTCCTAATCAGATGCCTGCACTTTGTAAGTTTAATGCCTCTGTTCTCCATTAAGAGCTTCACTAATAGAGACTATTTTGTCACATTCTACTTCTAGCTTTCCTTTGTAATTAAATATGGATTTCTTTCCTCTTTTCTGGCTTATAAACTCTTACCAATGTAGAAAAATGGGAGTGACCACAAGGACTTGGGTTTATAGCCTAAAAGTGGTGTCAAGATTTCAGAAAATAAGTTAGGGGCTCCATGAGATATAGACAAGGGTGAAGATGAAAGTTGAATTAATGAAGTATAAGAAGAAATTTTAATGAAAACAAAAGTTATGGCTTCCAGAAGCTTCTCTCACAAAGTTAGTGCTGACGAATAACCTTATGAGGCCAGTAAAACAGGTCTCAGACCTCAGAGTCCACTGCTTTAGGGAGAGTGAGAGTGTACACAGAGGACTGGGTGAGGGAGGGAGCAGGTCCTTATTGTAGTAAAACATGGCACTTATTGTATTTATGGCTCATTCTTCCTAAACATAACTCATATAATTGTCCAGCTTAAAAATTACTCCTATTGACAATAATATTCAGTTTCCTAAGTGTAACATTCAAGTATTTTTTAGCTTTATTTTCTAGCCTTATTTTCTCATTATTCTATTACTTAACCTGTAGCTCGTATATTTCTGCGTTTGCTCTTGCTACTCCTGACAAAAGAGCCTTCCCACTTAGGCAAACCTTCTATACCTTTTGGAATCCTATACATCCTTCAAGCCCATAACAAGTTTACTTTTTCATGAAGTCCTTTTGTAATCAAATGTGACTTGTGCCCCCTTCCTTTGCTACAGGCACTTTGTCTTTTTGATTTTTATTTATTTTTTTCAGTGAAACAAAACTTCTTTTTATTGTATAAAGTAATAACCATTCTTAATATCAAACTTCCACTCAAGGTTGAAGAAGAAATAAAGAAGCACGGAAGTAATAACATGGGATTATCAGAAAACTTGACTGATTGTGCTGCTGCTGGCAATGGTGATGATGGACTAATTCTACAAAGAAAGAGCAGAAAACCTGAAAATCAGCAGTTTCCTGGGATGGAGAATGAAGAGTATCATAGGTAAGTCTATGGCAACATTGAACAGGAGATAATTACGTGCTATCGCACTAATCCTAATTTGGGCTTTTATAGTGAACAAGTTTTATACTTTTACTAGAATATTCAGCCTTGCCTGGCAATCAGAAAAATGAAAATCAGCAAACAATGTGTTACCATTTTTTCCAATCATTGATGATTTATTTGAAAAACAACCAGTATTGGCAAATGTGAGGGAAAAGGCATTTTGTTTTCTTTTTTGATGAACTTTTATTTTAGCTTCAGGGTTACATGTACAAGTTTCTATAAAGGTAAAGAGTATCCTGAGAATTTGGGGTACAGATTTTTTTTTTTACTCTAAGTTATGGGATACATGTGCAGAATGTGCAGGTTTGTTACATAGTTATAGCTGTGCCACGGTGGTTTGCTGCACCTATGAACCCGTCAACTAGGTTTTAAGTCCCGCATGCATTAGATATTTGTCCTGATGTTCTCCTTCCTCTTGCCTCCCACCCCTCACAGGCCCCAGAGTGTGTTGTTCCCCTCCCTGTGTCCATGTGTTCTCATTGTTCAACTCCCACTTATGAGTCAGAACACTGCATGGCACTTTCTGTTACTATTACTGCTAGCTTCCTTTATCTTGTTCTATAGTTATTGTCTGTTAATTTGCTCAGTTAGATCAACTTTTTGAGAGTAGGGACAGGAACATTCACCTCCATAGTTCCCTTATTTTGCATGTAAACAGCAAAAGGAAGAGGCCCTAACATACAGTCAAGAAATGTTTGTAAAATAAATCAGTACTTTTTTTTTTCTAATAGTAGGGGTGACTTTTTAGATGTCCTTAAGGCTTGGTAAGGAATGCAAAATTTAAAGAAAGAAGGAAAAAGAGACACAAGATTATTGTTTCTGTGGAGAGCATCTGTTATGTAAACTTCTCTGGAAAATGGGCTACATAAAGGAGGAGATACAATCTACTGAGAGATTAAGAAACTTCAAAGAATCTGGACAGTGGGTCTTTTGAGCAGCACATATTTGAAATTGTAAAAAGTGTGAGTAGGATTCAAGGAGACAGGATGCTGTCCTCTTCAAAAAAAGAAAAAAAATTCTCCAGTGCTTAAGGTATGGGGCTTAGCTTAGATAAACATTTTTAAATGAAGGGTATGTACTTGGAAAATGGCAGGCCTTCCTGGCCTAGGGCAGGTGGAGGCAAGACAAGGCTGGGTAGGAATCCAGTCCATTCAGAAAACAGAGGGCTGCTTCCTTGCTTTTCAGGTATTTTGAAGTTTTTCATGTGATGGGTTGACACGAGTGGGGACAAAGAAAGAAAGAAAAACTTAAGTTGGGTTTAAGCTGGGTGAATGAGTTCATTGCATACTTTTCCTGTGTTGAAATGTTTTTGTCTTGTTTTGTTACTGAGACACAGGAAAATGACCAAAATGTAAATCTGCAATCCTAAATCACTGAGAGGGCTGAGATAAAATCATCTTTGATGAGAAGTTCCTTGCACAGTGCCTAACACTGAACACTTAATAAATATTTTTGAATAAACGTAGACTAGGAAATCCGCTCTTAAGTCTTCATGAACATAAATGTTTACAAACTAACAGAAAATGTAATCTTGCAAATTAATTTTCAATAAACCTTCTACCCTCCTGGAAAACCTTTGTTCTGTACCACATGGTTTTTTTCTTCTCTACACTATACAGTTGCCAGTAACCATTGAAACTGTAAAACTCAAAACAAATAAACACAAATACTGACTAGGAGGGAGAAAGAAAAGCCAAGAGCCCAAATGCTCTGAAATCTAGAGATTCTGCACCTAGTGAAGAGTACTTGTTACTTCAATATTGCTTTCTTTTAGGATTATTTGACTGATCTCCCTTATCAGTTGAAGAGGTTGACTCTTAGTCATGAGTACCTTCAGATGTCCAGAGAGGTTTGTGTGCAGGGAACGTTTGTCATATTCCTCAATGGTCCATGATGGGTTCTTTTTTCTTTCTTCCATAGCTTCCTCCAAACTTAGGTCACCATAGAGTGGGTTATTCTTCATAACTGATGACATGGATGGTGGGGGGCTATCAGCAGTGAGAAGGCTGTCTGCACTGGATCCCCTAATTCGTCGAGCAGCAATATTCTTCTTTTCCCTCTAAGAGGCAAAGAAACAAGGCATCTCTTAGCAACGGGCCTTCTGATAGTAGGGAATGCAATGTGAGATAACTGTGCCTGATAATGTGCTGATTTTGTGCAGAAACCCAACAGATTAGGACAATGAATGAGAAAAGGATTCTAGGGTTTCTTTTGACCTAGAATTCGAACATCAATTGAGTTTTTTCTTTGTGTGTGATCTTGAACAGCTTTAGTAATCATTCATTAAAATGCTATTTTATAACTACAGAGAAAGAGCCTTGTTTACTCTCTAGTTCAAATAGTAGAATTCTGAACAAAGCCAACTTTTCTCAGGTTATTTGCGTTGAGATTTAATGACATTTTACTTATCTCTATTTTTATATTCCATGACTTATTAAAATAGTATTTAATATTGCTATGCTAATCCAGCAAAGTCAAAATTAAAAGACATTTTAGAGATATGCCTCGACTTTCACAAATACTATCATGGTTCCCATTTCAGACAGCTTTGAGGTTTAAGCTAACTTAGCACTGTACATGTAATTTAGCATCTGTGTGTGTAAAGACTGGCTGTTACATAGCTCTAATACTGATTTTCTGGTTTTTAAACACTTTTTAAATTGAAGCATAATATTCATATATATAAATACATAGCTCTGTGAATTCTTGCAAACCAAACAAACTCAAGATTCAACATCCAGACCTAGAAATATGACATTACTAACACACCTCATGCTCCTTTCAAGTCACCCTCCCTGCCCCTGCCCAAAGCATAACTGTAATAGCACCCAAATTCTAACAGCATAGATTAGTTTTGACTCATCTCATATTTTCTCTAAATAAAATCATATAATGTGTGCTTTTCTGTGTCTGGCTTGACCTTCAGATTTTTACTTTGTTTTGTTTTCTTTTTAAGTATATCAAGCTATCATGAAGGTAGAAATTAAAAATTTGTTCATTTTGGAAATTAAAATTTGTTCATTGGTCAAATACAAATTAAGAAGAATCAAAAAGCTTATAGAGTCATGTTTCATTTGTCATGGGACATCAAGAGAGGGATTTCATATAAGTTAATTTTGGATAATCTTTAATCTTTAAAAAGAAGTGGCTCATTTCCTTAATTTACAGATATTTTTCAGTAAATGTATCTCATGTATTTTAGACACCCAAAACAGAGAACATTTAATAGGAATTTTATGCTTCTGAGTCATATTTATGATTATCAATACTCTGATGCTGTCAACATTTATTGGTGTATATAGGTAACATTAATTTATATAAGCTAAAGTTGGAAACTGTTAAATGTAGTTTCCTTCTGAAATGGCTAGCAGGAAAAAAAATAATCTAGATAAAACCATTCCCGTTCTCTTCGGTGTTGGATTTCCCTAATTTTCTTAATCCATGCATTTTTCACATACTTAGAGCTCAACTTGCAGAACCCTCTCCGACTTTAATAGGTCCTTGGTCTGCTCAAAGTCAACTTATATTCTGTAAAACTGAAGTTTGCAATGAAATAATAAATCTTCTTGGCTTAGCATTTATCTCAAAGATAGACTGCTTCAAAAGTAATGTTTCTGAATTGAGCAAAAAGTAATTTGATAAGAAATTTAAATGGTATGAGCTTAGTATAATTTTTACTTAATTTTTTTTTTCTTCAAGGCTAGGCATCTTTGATCACCTCTGAAGAGGGATAATTCTCCTGACACTGACAAATTGGGTTTGTCAGATTGTCTTCTACACTGTTGGTTAAGTTTCTTAAATAAGATCTATAAATGAAAATACAGTTTTGGGGAGATCAAGAAAAAAAGTACACACTCTATTACAGTGTATATAGACTTGGAAAATCTAATGTGTAAAAATAGCGAAATACTCAGAGATATATTTTAAAAGAACATTCAAACCCTTATTTCTAGATGATATTTTTGAAAGTTGTGAGGTGTATTATAGAGCATAGTACTATTTATTTTTGCACTGCATGTGAATTTATGTCTGAGAGGCGAAGGAAAATTAATAGTATAAATTTATTATGAATTTAATCACAAAATAAGCAATACTGATTTTGGTTGAGCTTTTATTTGTATCTTGATAAATTTTTTAAATAACTTTCAGAACATGAATAACAAAAAACCCTTCACTCTACTGCACAAGAAAGAAAAAAAAAAAAGAATACATTTACCAGAGGAAAACTCAACAGTAATTCAACTATTTTAATTACTTGGGCACTAAAATAAATTACCTTTTAAAATATTTATTTAAAAAAGGTAACACTTCAAAGCTTACCTAGGCTTTTCTGTATTAAGCATAACTTGTTCATTTATCATGTATACACTTTAATCATTATATACTCTATGTGAAGTAAACTATAATTCAATAAAGAGAGTGAGAAGGCATTTTTGAACAAAGAAAATTAAGTGTAGAAAGTTAATAGTTTATTGTAAAAACTCTAAAAATGTAATTCAGGAAGAAGAAAGTTGATAACGGACATTTAAGATACAAGAGAAATGTGAGAGAGAAAGAAAGACAGAAAGCAAAAAAATAGATAAATGTGTGTGTGAATCCAGGCAAGCATTGATTTAGGTGAAATAGAGATGATAGTAATAATCACTAATTTGTGAATTTTAAAGTAAGAGAAGTGAATACACTGGAGTACAGTAAGTTTAACACACATTTTTTATTAGAAAATTTTAAGAAACAATTTCAGTGAGGAGATAGAGATATTACTAACAAGTAGAGAAAGAATGTACAGCTTCTAAGTCACCAGAGCAGTAGGAAAAAGATGAAGACTAAACAATCTTTAAAAAGACTACAAAAAAAGAATACAGGTGGAAAATCTCAGAAACACAGAAAAACAATTATAAATAATCACATTAAATGCACATGGAATAAACTCCCTATTGCAATGACAGAGATTGTCAGATCAGATTTTAAAAAATGAATTAAATTATAAAATATTTACAACAGAAATGCCTAAAATATAAAGATTCAGAAAGAATTAGAGTAAAAAAATATAAAAATTTAAACTAGGCAAATATAAACAATGAGAACTGGGTGTTGTGACTCACTAAATGCTCACTAATTTTGTTTCCACTTCCTAAGCACAGAGGATATCTGCCCTTCCCAGTCTGTTTTTGATTTTATATTGGGGCCACATGTTTTATGTCCATTGACATGTGGATGAAAGACCACTTCCAAGCCTGGCCCTTGAAATCTTTCACAAGATTTTGGCTGACTTTCTTTTTTTGTGACACTATGCACATCTCAGGACTCTTATGAATGTGCTCTATATAGCAGAAGATGATTATACATATGTGATGATATATATATATATATATATGTTAGGTGATACATATGGCATATATAATATATTCGTATACCATTATATATAAATATACACACATATGTTTATAGATGTGTGTATAAACATATATGTTTGTGTGTGTATTTTTTTTTTTTTTACTGTGGTAAATCCTTACTAGATGCTCAGCAAACCTAATGAAACTCAAGCTTGACCAGTAAAATTCCTGGCAAGATCCTTGGAGACAAAATAGACATGCTCAAAAGCTTTGCTAGATATAAAGCATGTTGCTAGAAAATGAATAAAGTTAGTTAACATTAGTAAAATATTATCATTCTAAACTTGTATGCATCTAATAAAATAGTCTCAACATTTATAAAACAAAACTTAAAATTATTACACAGAGAAATTTAAACATGTAATTTTTCTCAAGCATGCAAAACAATCATTAAGAATAAAGAAGCTGGATGAGATTGGAGACTATTATTCTAAGTGAAGTAACTCAGGAATGGAAAACCAAACATCGTATGTTCTCACTGATATGTGGGAGCTAGGCTGTGAGGACACAAAGGCATAAGAATGATGCAATGGACTTTCAGAACTTGGCGGGAAGAGTGGGAGGAGGTGAAGGATAGAAGAGTACCAATACGGTGCAGTGTATACTGCTTGGGTGATGGGTGCACCAAAATCTCATAAATCACCACTAAAGAACTTACTTATGTAACCAGATACCACCTGTACCTCAATAACTTATGGAAAAAAAAAGAATAAAGAAGATGTGAACCATAAAATCAAAAGGTTTGTTCAAGTGACATATATGGATGTCTTTATTAAACAATTGAAAATATTCATTTTAAAAAATACACTGAAAATTTTATAAAATTGTTAGCATGTTAAATTCCAAAACAAATTTCAAAGATTCAATATTACATGGACCATGCTTTTCGACCATTGACAACTTAGTTATAAATCTAGAAATCATTATCAAAAACATAAAATAACACATTCTGCTGACATTTAAAAATATATTTCAAAGAAATAATAATAAACATTTTAAAATTTAGGACAGAATGAAAGTGAGAAACGCTACATTACAAAATTGTTGGCTGGATCTGAAATGGTATTTCGAGAGAATATTGTGGGCATATATACTTGCATTATAAGGCAGAATGAGAAAATTAATGAGGTATTAAGCATTGAATTCAAAGTCTTAAAAATAAAGCCATTGAATAAATATAACAGTCAAAATGAAATCATAAATGTAAAGACAGAATCAACACATATTAAAGAGAATAAATATATACAATGGAGAAGATAAACAAAGTTGAAAGCTATTTCTTTGGAAAAACACATTTAAAAGATACCACCTCACACCAGTTAGAATGGCCATCATTAAAAAGTCAGGAAACAACAGGTGCTGGAGAGGATGTGGAGAAGTAGGAACACTTTTACACTGTTGGTGGGACTGTAAACTAGTTCAATCATTGTGGAAGTCAGTGTGGCGATTCCTCAGGGATCTAGAACTAGAAATACCATTTGACCCAGCTATCCCATTACTGGGTATATACCCAAAGGACTACAAATCATGCTGCTATAAAGACACATGCACATGTATGTTTATTGCGGCACTATTCACAATAGCAAAGACTTGGAACCAACCCAAATGTCCAACAACGATAGATTGGATTAAGAAAATGTGGCACATATACACCATGGAATACTATGCAGCCATAAAAAATGATGAGTTCATGTCCTTTATAGAGACATGGATGAAACTGGAAAACATCATTCTCAGTAAACTCGCAAGGACAAAAAACCAAACACCGCATGTTCTCACTCATAGGTGGGAATTGAACAATGAGAACTCATGGACACAGGAAGGGGAACATCACACTCTGGGGACTGTTGTGGGGTGGGGGGAGGGGGAAGGGACAGCATTAGGAGATATACCTAATGCTAAATGATGAGTTAATGGGTGCAGCAAACCAACATGGCACATGGATACATATGTAACAAACCTGCACATTGTGCACATGTACCCTAAAACCTAAAGTATAATAATTAAAAAAAAATAATAATGGCTGAAAATATCCCAAATTTGGCAAACAACATAAACATACAAATTCAAGAAGATAAGAGAACACCAAACAGGAGAAATCCAAAGAAATCCACAGCATGATGCATAATATTCAAACTTCTGAAAACTAAAGACAAAGAAAAAAATCTTGAAAGCAGCCAGACAGAAGTCATTCATTGCTTACAGGGGAAAAACAGTTCCCATGACAGTAGATTTCCTATCAGAAATCAGGAAGGCCAGAAGGAAGGTACACAACATTTTCCAAGTGCTGAAGAAAAGAATTGTCAACCCAGAACTCTGTAATCAGTGATATTTCCTTCAAGAATGAAGGAGAAATCAGGACATTTTCAGATGAAAGAAAACTAGCAGAATTTTTTGCCAGTGGATCTACCCTAAAAGAATAGCTAAAGGAAGTTCTCTAAACAGAAAGGAACTGATAAATGAAGAAATTTTGGAATATCAGGAATGAATAAAGGACATAAGAGCAAAAATTTGGGTAAATACAGTAGACTTTTCTTCTCAAGTTTTCTAAAGTATCTTTGATAGTGGAAGTAAAAATTATAACTGTTTAATATGATCCTCAAAGAATGTAGAGGAAATATTTAAGATGATTATAAGTGGGAGAGGGTAATGGGACATATAGGAGATATGATTGCTGTACTCATTCAAGCTGGTAAAATGTTGACAGTGGTAAACTGTTATAATCATGTATATATAATGTAATACCTGTAAGAATTAAAGAAAAAGGAAAGAAAAAAATATCTCTGGCAATACTGCTCAAGAAAAATAATAGAGACACAAATCCACCCAGTTAGGAATGTAAAGGGAACTTGACAAGAGACACAGCAGAGATTAAGAAACAATCAGAAAATAAACTGAGCGACTTTAAACATTTATGTGCAGTCGGACAATTTCTTACATAATATAACTTACCAAACTTATTTAAGAAAAACTAAAAAAAAATTAACAAATCTGTGATAATTTGACTAGTCGAATCAATAGTTTTAAACCTCCTCCAAACACACACGTTTAAGAATAGCAGGTCAGAGGGTTTTGCAGTCAACTTCTACCATTCTCAAAATACATAATTTCTTAGTCAAATTCTTCCAGAAAATAGGAAAAGCAACCATTCCCAGCTCACTTTTGAAGTTAGTATAAACTTCAGATGAGGGCAGTAAGTAAAAGAAAAGTATAAGCCAATTTCTCTTATACACATAAACGCAAAATTATAAATGCAATATTGCTGAACAGAATCCTACAATATGTACAAATTATATGTAACAAGATAAAACAGATTTTTACCAGGGAAAGATGTTATGCCAACAGGATGGTTTAATATTAGAATATTAATGAAATTTACCACATTAACAGGAAAAAAACATTAAATTTTACAATAGGTCAGCAAAAGACTTTCAAAATATTCAAACACATTTAAGGCAAACACTGTTAGTGAACTAGAACTAGTAGAAAATTTTCTTAAGCTAATTAAGGGAATGGGCCCCAAACTTACAGAACAAAGTTTACTTAATGGTTTAATATTAGAAATACTTATTTTAGTTTCAGAATTAATAAAAGGATGCTAGTAATCACAATGTCCGTATAATTTTGCAGTGGAAGCTCAAAGCAATGCAAAAAGAATAGAAACATAAGTAAATAAAAAAATAGGGTTATAAATAAACAAATAGCAGATGACATGATTATCTACAGGGATGTTTATGGGCAAAATAAGAGATTTTAACACACTTTCTGGATTCAAAATCAGTATATAATGATCAATAGTAAGCATGAGTAATGCTCTATTATAAAACATGACTTAGAAGGTACTATTATCAAGAGAAAAATAATATAAGCATTTAGATATAAACCTAACAAATTATATGGAATAGTTTTTTGTGGAGAATTACAAGATATTATCAAAGGCAATATGAAGAACTGAATAAATAAAACGATACATCATGTTCATGGATTGAGAGAATCAAGGTCATAAAGATTTCTGTTTTCTCCATTTTAATCTATGCATTCAGTGTAATCGTTATCATAATCTTAGTGAAAAGAAGGCATTTTGTGTGTATTTCATGTGTCAGCACATAAACTTTCTCAGAAAATCAGCTCTTCTGTGAACACAAAATTTTTGTTTTAAATTGCTAGAATGGAAAGCTTTATAAAGAACATATTTGATTGTGTCATTCTTCTGCTTAAATTTTTCACTGATTCTTCAAAATTTTCAGGATAAAATTCAAAATCTTAGACAAAGCCCATGGACCCTCCATGGTGTGATTCAGGCTTCTCTGAAACCTTATGTCCTGCCTTTCCCTGCAGATAACCAGGGCTCTTGGTGCTCACGGGTGGTATTATAACATACAAGGTACCTTCAATATAGGCTTTCATGCCAGAGACATTTGGGTCTCAACTAAGAACAGTTTGGTGTAGCAATTTGGGTGTTGTTTTTGGAAATATACCATCCATGGCCAATTCCCTAATCCTATAAATTAGTATAACTTGGTACCCTGAAGAACTTGATGATGCTATCAATCTACTTCCTAGATAATATAAGCACCTGCGAAGTACCACATTGTCAGCCAATTTAAGCTTAGAAAGGAGAAATTATTGTATTGTGCAGCACTGTTCTTTTCTTTCTTTCTCTCTTTCTTTTCTTTTCTTTCTTTCTTTCTTTCTTTCTTTCTTTCTTTCTTTCTTTCTTTCTTTCTTTCTTTCTTTCTTTCTTCTTTCTCTCTCTCTTTCCTTTCTCTTTCTTTCTCTCTTTTTCTCCTTCCTTCCTTCCTTCCTTCCTTCCTTCCTTCCTTCCTTCCTTCCTTCCTTCCTTCTTTCCTTCCTTCCTTCCTTTCTCTCTCTCTCTCTCTCTCTTTCAACGGAGTCCCACCCTGTCACCCAGGCTGGAGTACAATGGCGCGATCTTGGCTCACTGCAATCACACCCTCCCCGGTTAAAGCGATTCTCCAGCCTCAGCCTCCCGAGTAGCTGGGATTGCAGGTGCATGCCAGCAAGTCCAGCTAATTTTTTATATCTTTAATAGAGACGGGGTTTCACCATGTTGGCCAGGCTGGTCTCGAACTCCTGACCTGGTGATCCACCTGCCTCGGCCTCCCAAAGTGCTGGGACTTTTTTTTTTTTTTTTTTTTTTTGAAACACAGTCTTGCTCTGTTGCCTGGGCTAGAATGCAGTGGCGTGATCTTGGCTAACTGCAACCTCTGCCTTCCAGCTTCAAGCGTTTCTCATGCCTCAACCTCCTGAGTAGCTGGGATTACAGGCCATGCCACCACATGAGGCTAATTTTTGTATTTTTAGTATAGATCGGGTTTTGCCATGTTGGCCAGGCTGACCTTGAACTCGTGGCCTCAAGCGATCTGCCCGCCTCAGCCTCCCAAAGTGCTGGGATTACAGCATGACCCATGGCACCCGGCCGCAGCACTGTTTTTTTCAAAATAATAAATGGAAGATTGAAAATAGAGACAGTCTTAGGAAGGCATGACGTGTGTTCAGAGACAGAAGAAATACAATTATACACACAAAAAAAACTCATGATAAAAAGGAAAGACATTGAAATTTATGGGAAAAAAGAGTGTGATTGGATTGAAAAAGAGTGCAGAAAGGTGATTAGGAAATAAATTCAGTAAATGATATTGTCTAGAAATCAATGGAAGAGCAGCCTTTCACCCTTAGCCTTTCCCTCCATCTCACAGGTTTAATCTGGAGTGCTCCTTGATTCTGAAACTGATGTGATAGAAGCCAGGAAAAGATATAACAAAGGAGTTAGTCTGAAAATATTCTGATGTGCAACTGCTAATTAGAAAATTAAGGCCCACCACAATAAATGGAAAAAAAAAAAGAGACACACATTTTTCTTTCTTGACATTTGATTTTTTTTTAATTATACTTTAAGTTCTGGGATACATGTACAGAACGTGCAGGTTTGTTACATAGGTATACATGTGCCATGGTGGTTTGCTGCACCCATCAACCCATCATCTAGGTTTTAAGCCCTGCATGCATTAGGTATTTGTCCTAATGTTATCCCTCCCCTTGCCCCCAAACCCCAGACAGGTCCTGATGTGTGATATTCCCCTCCCTGTGTGCGCGTGTTCTCATTGTTCAGCTTCCTATTATGAGTGAGAACATGCGGTGTTTGGTTTTCTGTTCTTGTGATAGTTTGCTGAGAATGATGGTTTCCAGCTTCATCCATGTCCCTGCAAAGGACATGAACTCGTCCTTTTTTATGGCTGCATAGTATTCCATGGTGTATATGTGCCACATTTTCTTTATCCACTCTATCATTGAAGGACATTTGGGTTGTTCCAAGTGTTTGCTGTTGTGACTCAACAAACACACGTGTGCATGTGTCTTTATGGTAGAATGATTTATAATCCTTTGGGTATATACCCAGTAATGGGATTGCTGGGTCAAATGGTATTTCTAGTTCTAGATCCTTGAGGAATCGCCACATTGTCTTCCACAATGGTTGAACTAGTTTACATTCCCACCAACAGTATGAAAGCATTCCTATTTCTACACATCTTCGTCAGCATCTGTTGCTTCCTGACTTTTTAATGATCACCATTCTAACTGGCATGAGATGGTATCTCATTGTGGTTTTGATTTGCATTTCTCTAATGACCAGTTATGATGAACTTTTTTTCAGATGTTTGTTGGCTGCATAAATGTCTTCTTTTGAGAAATGTCTGTTCATATCCTTCGTCCACTTTTTGATGGGGTTGTTTGAAAAACACGTTATTTTATCACATTTAAAAAAATCAGCCTTTTTTCATTACTTGTTTTATAAAGGGGTTGGCAGAAATATTTGGAATACATTTCTAAATGCCTTCATCAGAAACATCCCCAAAATTAATTGAACAATTAGAAACATTAGATTTTGGTGAATGTTTCTTCATTGCACTGACATAAAATTTGTTGTGAAGCTTCTTTATTTCTCTGGTGAAAGAATTTAAGGAGAAGTATAAATATAACAGAATCAAATAATATCTGTGTATACTCTCTGCAAATATGGGAAACCAGAGTATCTGCATAGATGGGAATTACAATGTCCCTGGTTACTGAATCAACTGAGACCATCACTGCTTATTTTCCTAGATTGAGGCCAGGCATGGTGATTCATCCCTATAATCGAGCACTTTGGGAGGCCAAGTTGGATGGATAGCTTGAGGCAGGAGTTCGAGGCCAGCCTGGCCAGCATGGCGAAACCCCATCTCTACTAAAAATACAAAAAATTAGCCGGGTGTGGTGGTGGGTGCTTGTAATCCCAGATACTCAGGAGGCTGAGGCACAAGAGTTGCTTGAATCTGGGAGGCAGAGGTTGCAGTGAACCAAGATTGTGCCACTGCACTCCAGCCTGGGTGACAGAGTGAGACTATGTCTCAGAAAGCAAAAAAAATAGATTGAATGGTATTGCTTTAGCTTATATAACAATGGCCAGGAGAATTTCCTCTGCAAATGGAAAGTGAATTTTAAAATCTAGATGATACATCATTGATAATAAAATGATACCAATATTTAAGAATTCAATGTGACATTTCAAATCTAGGGAATCTCTGTTTTAACTGCTGAGTTACCCCGAGTTTGAAGGTAATGACTGCAGGTTAAGTGCTTTGCCATTCCATAAGGTAATCTATATCCTAAACACCGTGCACTTGTGTGTTGTGAGATGAAAGGATCAGTTGACACAACTCTGGAGTTCGTGTAGATTTCATGTGGTATTATATCTACTGCTTGGTTTAGTCACACAGGTTAACATATTTATTGAGTACATCCCCTCAACCACTATGTGCACACACGTGCATGTGTGCACACATATACACACACCCCTTCATCCACAATATTTATAAAATAATGGAAATGGAATTATCTGCTAATAAATTCTAATGAAAGGATAACTTCAATACATTTTGAAATACTGGTATAAATAACAATATATATGTACATACTTCCATACATATTCTTGATCTTTTATAGGAAAATCTGGCTCTCAATTGCTTTTACTTCATATTTCATTTGCTCTCACTTTTAAGGAAATATGTGAAATAAATATTATCCTAATGCTGCAAGTGGAAATACTGAGGCATGAATTAAGGGCCGTGATAGATGTCTCCAAAACTGGTTTATTGTGAATTTGAGATAAGAAACCAAGTTTGTAACTTCTTTATTCTATGTTCTTCCCATTGACTTACTGACTCCCCAATGGAGTGTGAGCTTTAAATTAAGAACTATTTGGTAGCCACCACCTTATGTGTGCCTAACACCTCAATATACTTGCATATTCAGTGTCTTCTTTCATGGCATGCTATTGTGGTATCATGGCAAATATTTAAAACTTCTATATGGCCATTTCTATGACATTTATTGTTTTATCCAATGAATATATCAATCATGGATTTTAAGATCTATCCCCAAAAGAGAATTAGTTACTGATGCATTGCAAAGTGAAGTGGTGAATATTGTTGTTGTTACTCATATTTTGTGCCACATCTACCTGATTACCTGTATTTGTACTTGATGTCCTGCCTCTCCACTCCATGCATTAATAATTGGCCAATTAGTACACTGGCCTTTACTAGGTCATTTAACATTTCTTCTTAGGCTAAAAGGATAACTAAATCAAGTTTATTTGAAGTTTATAATGATTAACAACACATATTCAAAGACCTATGAAGCAGAAGTGTACCTCTTTGGTTTTTCTTTGAGTAACTACTTCCACCCAGTGGGGCCTGTAGAAAAAGTTGCCTTTTAAAAATTTGCATTTCATTTAGGTTTAGGAACAACATTCAACAGAGTTTTAAACTGTGAAGTTTCACATGAAGGAAATAGGTCAACTTCAGTACCAAACAAAAGATGTTAGATCAATGTGTTCCAACCTCAAAGGAATTTATTGGATATGTTTTCTTAGACTAAACTGCATAGCATAGAAGGGCCAAGTTTTCTGAACTGATTTTTGAATCATTTTGTTCTGTGATATAAACAATAAGGAGGAAAAAGGAGCAATTTCATTTCATTTCATTTAAAACTAAAAAAAAGAACGCCTACAAATACAACAACAACAACATGGCTGGGTACGAAATGGCAGAAGGGTTTGAGGATTACCAAAGTGACTGATGCAAAATTCAAAAAATGCCAGTTGTCATAATAGGCTGCCTTACAATGGAAATAAATTAAAATCCTTATAGGTGGAGGAAACACTTACATAATCATTTGAGTGTACTTGATTTTGAATGATCTCATGATAAAGGTCCCGAGGAGCCCACAAACATACCACAAAGGAGTCACTTTACACCAGGACTCATGAGTAGCAACTGTTCTTAAAAGAAAACAAATTTCTGTTCAGGGAATTTGAACCACTCCAAAGGATTTAATGACTTGCAGGGGTTTGTAGGTCAGTCACATCTGTTCTGTAATGAAATGCTTCTTCCTGTTTCTAAATTGACTAACTCGTAACCCCATTAGCCTTCATGTCTTAAAGCAAAGATTATTCCTGTTTCATTAGCTGCGCAACAGTTAGGGCCTTTATGTTTACTCCAGCAGATGGAACTCATCACAGTTTTATTCTTCTCTTTTGGTCAGCAAAAAGAAGGAACATGCAAAAGAAAAGAGAAACAAAACCTGCTCTGGGTTTGAAGGTCTAATTGGTATTCCTTGTCCACACGGACACCTGTGGAAAATAAGGATATCTACAATAATAGCTAGCACTTTTTCAAGTGGAGAGTTCGCTGTATTTTTTTCCCTTCGATAATTAGGTTTCCATTGTTCTGTTCTCTAAGTCTTCTGCGTATGCTATGAAAGGGAGCTAGTCTAAGGGAGGCAGAAGGAAGATCTCCAGCTGTTTTAGAGGATTGTTTATGCCCACAATGTAAACTTCTGATGCTTTATGCTTAGATTACACCAAAAGATAGAGACAGGAGTTTTTCCCCCAAAGTCTTATTTGTGCATATAACAATTATTTTGAAAATTATTGAAGGGAAGGAGTAAATGAGGGCCACCTGAAATCTAAAATGAGGATAGGCAGAGAAGCTAATGCTAGGAGGGGAATTAATGAATGAGAGAATCCATGTATTTTATAAATAAATTAAATTTCCTAATGTTAACGAAGAGAGAAAGACTAAGTTGGAAGACAGAGCAGCCACCTTGTACTCTTCCTATAGGCTTCTTGTTGCATAAATGGTGAAATGGCAGATAGCGAGAAAGAAACAAGCCTCCGTCCCCATATTTTTGTGCCCCTAGATCTTACCTGTGAGTAGACAAGGTTTTGCCAGTGTTGTGCAGCAGGATAATTTCCACCCGGAAACCTCGCCAGGCTGGCCTGAAGGACAGCTGAGCTCCTCGTTAAAGACTTTACGTCAAGCTGCAGGAATTTGTCAGGATGGTTGTTATTTGGCAAAACAGAGAGATCCATGTCTCCCTTCACCTACAGTGGAAAACAAAGATAGGCAAAGCTGCTCCTGTCAGACTACTCCGTTATTAATGTGCCTGAGGATGCTCTGACTGCATCTGAAACCGGGTCTCTCAGCTGCACACAGCCACTGCTCTCGAAATGATACATCAATGCACGGGGACAAAGAAACAAAGCAGCACACTGCCCTACCTTTCTCACACACGTACATTGAGGGTGCTTGACCGAAACAGATGGGGCTATACTCATTAAAATTAATAGGATGACAGAATTAGATATGTGTGGCACTTAATGTCTCTTCATTCAGAGTTAGAAATAACAATTTAAGGGAAACTATTGTTTGAATAAAGGCTGCCAGAATCTGTGTTACAACCCGCAATGCGGAGCACAGGAAACAGTCACGTATAGGGAGACGGTGCTTGATTTTTCTCTTTGAGCCTTGCTGAGCTAACACAGCTGACTAGGCCCTGCCTTCACAGCCTCACATGTGATACTCAGGATTATGTTTCTTCTCATGTTCCAGAGCCTCAACTCTTGTGAAACCTAACCAGGTTTAGGTTGTCAGCTTTGTTCTGGGGAGGGAAATGGCAAGAATTTGCTTTATAGTTTGCTACAGTAATTTAGTGCTCCAATCTACTACCTTGACCCATTCACTATCTTAGGTCCCCTTGACTCTGTTCCTAGCTGTATATGCTCTTAACAATGTGCTTTGGTGTTCACACGGCACATTTGGACCCCCCAAAAAACATGGCTGCTGGGTTTGGATGACACGCTCTTCTAAGTGAACCCATCTGCTGTTAAGAGAGCCAAGGTGGTGGGAGTGAGGCTGTGGGCAGTTGTAGCCAGCCAGCAAGTCGTGATGACTTTAATGGAGATATGTTCTCTCTTTACAAGGCACTCTGCTTTAGGTGACCCATACTTCTCACTGGGAAAGTATGGATTTCCATCTGGAGGGAGGAAAAACTTCCCCACTTGTGAGAAGGCAAAGGATAGATATATTAGCAGTTTCTAAAAGACATAGGTTGTCTGTTAATTTCACATCTCTATAAACCCCTCTGACTCGGCAGGGAAGTTTCTCTTCCAGGGGCAGTGGGGTTACATGTGGAATGTATCAGCACTAGATCTCAGAAGAGTGCCATACGGCTTACAAGAGTCAGCAGCCAGGATGTTCTTGAATCAAGCAAGACACTAGAGAGTACTTATCTTCTTCATAGCAATAAACATGAGGGGGTGTGTTAAAAAATATCTGCCCTACTTATAGTTGTAAAACTGAATTAAGCAGTTAACATTTTCTCTAAGAATGTTTTGGACCAAAACTCTGTCACTGTTTTACAATATTTAAATAGGTTTGGATGGTTTTATAAATGCATTTACTAAATAAAGTAATAGGTACTTCATAATGACAGTTAATAACAAAACAGTGAAACCACAAGTGTTTCAAGAATCAAGTATATTATGTGTATGTGCATGTGCTTGGTACTTTCTGGATTTTCCTGGTTGCTGCCAGAATGTATCTAATAAACAAATATTTCTGAGGCTGCTTGCTCTTCCTAAACGATTCTTTGGGGAATAACACACACCTTCAAGAAGAAATTTACTTGTCTTTGGCTCTCTATATTGGCAAGTAGAGACACAGAACCTAGATCCAAATATATTTGATTAGGCTTTTTTCTTAGCCAAAGCATGAGGTAGGTGGTATGAGCCTTCAGTTTTCCTTAGGCGTCCTTCCTTTCAATACTTCCGTCATCCCCTAGTTGCCCGAGGCTTCAATACTGTCTTGTACTACTTTCAAGTTTAGTATCAGCCTCTCCATCTTCTCCCACCATCCTTTGTCTGCCTTTACCCCAAAACCATCAATTCTTATTTCTCATTGCTATCCCTGTAGGTAGCCTAAATGACTGACAATCAGGAAATCAAGCTTTTACTTTTTAAAGTATAGATTCAGGGGGTAAAGGTGCAAGTTTATTACATGAGCATATTGCATAATGGTGGGGTCTGGGCTTCTAGTGAGCCCATTACCCAAACAGTGAACATAGTATCAATAGGTGGTTTTTCAGCCCTTGGCCCCCTTCTTTTCTCCCCCCTTATAAAGCCCCCAGTGTCTGTTGTTTCCATCTTTATATCCATGTGTGGCCATTTCTTAGCCCTCAGTTATAAGTGAGAATCTGTGTCTCTGTTAATGCCAGCTCTGCTGCCTGGAAACCTTCCTTCCCAAACATGGCTGTTGACTACCTCCTAATCATCATTCATGGGTCATCGCTGATACCTAGCCTTTTACAAAACCTTTACATATTTTCGCTAGTAGGTATCATTTTTTCTCTCCTTTGAAACCTTACAGTGTTTTATTTCTACTCCCATCTTCTTATCTTTTGTTTGATACTGTATTTCACATTTTTGTTTTAAGGGCCTTTACACTAAAAGATATTTCACAAAAGAGCAGGCCTATAACATGGTCTCTTCCAAATGAGTCATGTCTGAAGACCCTAATGAAGCCCTTTGCTCAATAAATAATGATTGCTGTTGTCTCTTCCAGTCTATTAGGACTTAACTATGATTGAAAGTTGATAATCCAATTAAACTTTTAAGAAAAGTCTTGGTGTTCCATTTTAAAATTTGTATTCCAACCATACTCAGTGAGAAAAAAGGATTCCATTGCCCAAAATGACATCCTCTGTAATTCTCTTCTGGTAGTTTATAGTTCATAAGCTCATCTTGAAGGTGGAGAGATTCTGTTTTGTTAACTCTAACATTTTCAAAATTTATCTGATCACATAACAACTCCTTCATTGTTTTCCTGTTAACTCTTAAAAAATAAGTTACTTGATCATAATTTTAAAAAATACTGGCTTAGGGTTTCGAGTCCCTTATTGTCAATAATACCTTTGTTCAAGAGTGACATAGGGTATAAACACATATAAATAAAGAGTTACTATATTGGAAGAGCAGTCTGGTGGGAATGTGGATATCTGAGGCCTCTCAACTCTTACAGTGCAACTAATCATTTGCTCTTTCTTTACAGCATTTAAAAAAATTACAGTATCATTTTCCCATGGATGGATTTGCATCCATAGTAATTGTTTCTGAACCACAAGAATTGGAAAAATAGAATTAAATACAACTTCACCAGGCAAAACTGTTTATCTATTGTTAGGTTGGTGTAAAAGTAATTGTGGTTTTTGCCACTAAAAGTAATTGCAAATACTTTTGCACCAACCTAATAATTCACATTTTCCCCTTATATTCTTTCTCTTTTTTCTTTTTCTTTCTAGCTTTCAAGATTACTGAAAGCCAGTGGAAACATCTGAAAGTATTTCAAGCTCCAGTGCCTGTACAATGATCAGATGAGCCATCAAGGTTCATCAAACTGAGATAATTTAGAAATTATTTGCATAGTTTTGACTACAAAGAAAGACTGTGATTGAGTTATATAAATCCTGTGCATTTCTTATATTTTCAAAATTGGTAAATAAGGGTGGCAATTAGAATAATTGAATGCACAGTATTTATGTAATAGGGATCCTGTATACATCCAACTAAATTGTGTTCTTGGGCAACATTCTGAGTCTCACTGAGGTTCGGTTTCCTCAGCTGAAAACAGGTATTAACGGTACGTTAAAGGTTGCTGTGAGATTTAATATGTATAGTGGCCAACAGAATGCTCAGCATATATTAAGCACTAAAAAGTTTGCTGTAATTTTGAGAGTGCATATGAACATATATTTTTCACTTTAGGTATAACTGCTATAAAAGCAAAATGGGAAAAATTAAAAATTAAAGCCATATTAACAATCTATAGTTAAAAAATCAATTATGTTTCCCAGAGTCCCCCTTCCCTGTGTGATTCTAGGTGAGAATTGACCAAAAGAGAGACTTCCATGAGATTCTGAAGGCAAAATTGAAACAGTATCCATTAACCTGAAAGTCTCTTTTAGACAGATGCCGTATGTGCCTGGCAGACTGCAGCTTGACTTTGCTCTCTTGAACTCCAGACCCGTTTTTTCTTTCCAACTGTTGGTCCTGTTGACCAACAGAAAAGTCAGATTCACTACCAGATGTTGGCTGTGAACCTATAAAGAAGGAAAGTGCACAGAGGCAACAATATCCCGTAGATTTCCTCGCAGACTACCCCTTCATAGCTTTTCTTAGCTGGCTGTGCCTGCTCCTTGGATTGATTGGCTGGTGACTCCTCTAATCCTCCAACTCCTCTTACAGCCAGCCCTTCAGTTTCCCGTCTCCTCTCACAGTTGTGTGAGGTCAACTACATTATCCTGTAACCCTCTGAAACTGCTCTGCTGACTGAACCAACTGGAAGTGTTTCCAGGGAATAGAATTTTAAAAATAAAATTTGAAACTGGTTCTCTTATCTGACTAGATTTAGACATGAATGACCCTATTACCAGGGGTAAGTGGGATCCTGGCCATCCATGTCATGCAGTGATTCAACAGTTATTTAAATTCTCACCTATAGTCACCCCTAGTGCCTGTATAATCTAAATGGCTACAGAGGCAATGTGCAGAGTTAGTAAGTATCTGCTGCATTAGAACCTTTTCACAGAAACAAAGAGAATAATGACTGTGGAGTTGATTCATTGCTTCTAAATGTGCTGAAGAACTTAGAGAAAGAAAATGATAAGATGGGATTTAAAGTCACAGTTCAAGGTCTAAGTTGGGAGCAGGAAAATCTTCTGTGACTGCTCTGAAATAAAACTTTAAATATTTTTATCTTAAAAATTGATATATAATAGTTACACACACACATATATATACCCACATATTTACATATTTTTTGGGGTACATAGTGATGTTTCAGTACTTACAACGTATAGTTATCAGATCAAGGTAATTAGCATATCCAGCATTTCAAGCACTGATCATTTCTTTCTGTTGGGAATGTTCAATATCCTTTTTCTTCTAGCTGTTTGAAAATATATATTAATGTTTTGTTTTGTTTTTTTTTTTTTGAGACGGAGTCTCGCTCTGTCGCCCAGGCTGGGGTGCAGTGGCGCAATCTCGGCTCACTGCAAGCTCCGCCTCCAGGGTTCACGCCATTCTCCTGCCTTAGCCTCTCCGAGTAGCTGGGACTACAGGCGCCCGCCACCACGCCCGGCTAATTTTTTTTGTTATTTTTAGTAGAGACGGGGTTTCACCGTGGTCTCGATCTCCTGACCTCGTGATCCGCCCACCTCGGCCTCCCAAAGTGCTGGGATTACAAGCGTGAGCCACCGCGCCCGGCCGAAAATATATATTAATGTTAACTATGGTCATCCTACAGTGATATAGAACACTAGAGGTTATTCCTCCTATCTAGCTGTAATTTTGCTTCCTTTAATAAATCTCTCCCTATCCCCTTTTCCCCTACCATTCCCAGCCTCTGGCAACCTCTGTTCTACTCTTTACTTCTATGAGATCAACATATTTTAGCTTCTGCATTTGAGTGAGGCATGTAGTGTTTACCTTTCTGTTTCTTGCTTATTTTATGTAACATAATGTCCTCTAGGCTCGTCTATGTTGCTGCAAATGATAGGATTTCATTCTTTTTTATGGCTGAGCTGTATTCCATTGTCTATATATACCACATTTTCTTTATGTATTCATTTGCTGATAGATACTTGGGTTGATTCCATATCTTGACTATTGTAAATAGTGCTGCAATAAGCATGGAAGCCTTTTATGGTTTCATACAAATTTTAGAATTGCCTTTTGTATTTCTGTGAAGAATGTCATTGCCACTTTGATAACGATTTCATTGAATCTGTAGATTGTTTGGGGGAGTATTGTCATTTTAACAACATTATTTTTTTCCAGTTCATGGCCATGGGATGCCTTTCCATTTGTTTGTGTCTTATTCAATTTCTTTCATCAGTGTTTTATAGTTTGTTTTATGTGTAGAGATTGTTTACTTCATTGGTTAACTTTACTCCCAGGTATTTTATTTTATTTTTATTTTTTGGAGCTAATGTAAATGGGATTGCTTTCTTGATGTCTTTTCCAGGTTGTCATTGTTAGCATGTAGAAGCACTATTGATTTTTGTATATTGATTTTGTATCCTGAGATTTTATTGAATTTATCAGTTCTAAGAGTATTTAGGTTTTTTTTATATATAATATCTTCTCGTCTGCAAACAGGGCCCAATTTTACTTCCTCTGTTCCAATTTGCATGCCCTTTATTTCCTTCTCTTCTGTAATTTCTCTGGCTGTGATTCTCAGCACTATGTTGAATAAGAGTGGTGTAGGCTTCCTTGTGTGTTACCATTTTTAGATGAAAAGTTTTCAGCTTTTCTCTGTTTAATATGATGTTAACTATGGGTTTAACACATACAGTCTTTACTGTGTTGAGGCACAGCAAACCTTTTTTAATTCTACTGCTGATTTTCCTTAGGACCTTTTCCTATCTGTCATGTCTGCTAAATCCATACTCAGACTCAAGACCTGGAAGATCCAAAGGGACCAGGTAAAAACTGTGACTGATGAGGTTGTACTTTAAGGTTCTAAAAGAATTATGAGATTTTGCAAAGTCATATAAGCTGTGTGGGGATGTTTCTTAAGGATGTTAGATTAGGATGGAAGATATCCAATCTTGGATTAGCTTGAATTTTTTTTGATATGTGTGTGGTAAGTAGAGATTCTGGATTTAAGGTGTTAGTTGATGTGACTGAGAGTAATTCTAACAGTTTGACTGAAAACTGGACCCAATAGTGGTTCATACTGAGCAAAGTTGAGATGCCAGACTTCTTTGCTACAATGTAGTATAGAGAAAGGTATACATTTAGGAAGATTGGTTTTAATATGATAGTTATGTTCATCCACCTGTTAAATATATTCCCCAAGAGGGCCCAGAGGGCATTCCCTAATCAAGGCTTTGAAAGATACAGTGGTGAAGGCAGCATTGGAATCTTTAAAGAACTCTGTAGTGGCTATTCTCTGGAAGCCAGGAATAACGTTGGGAAATGCTGCCATAGAACTGATCTTATAGAATTTAATGAGTATAATAAATTCCATATGGCCAGGAGCCAAGTGGCAGGATTTAACTTCCAAAGACCATGCGTGCATGGATATTATAAAGAGCAGCAGATTCAATGTAGTAAACGGAATTGCTATGGTCTGAATGTTGGTTCCTGCTGCCACCCCCACGAAATTAATATGGTGAAACTTAATACCCATTGTGATAGCACTAAGAGGTAGAGCCTTAAGGACGTGATTAAATCACAAGGCAGAGCTCTCATGAATGGAAGTAATGCCCTTACAAAAGGCAGAGCTCTCATGAATGGAAGTAATGCCCTTGAAAAGTCTTCAGCAATCATCCTTACCCCTTCTGCCATGTCAGGACAAAACGAAGCCACCATTTATGATGAACATGTCCTTGTCAGACACCAAATCTGCTGGTGCTTGATCTTGGACTTCCCAACTACCAGAATCGTGAGCAATACGTTTCTGTTTATAAATTAGCCAGTCTAAGGTACTTTGATATAGCAGTCCAAACAGACTAAGACAGGAACGGTTTGACCTGCAAAAATTTTTGGTATTGGCCAATTGACCAGGGAGTCCTTAGGACTGAAATATGTGGGCATTCTACTAAACTGTTTCTTGATTTATATAACCATTATATCTCTATATTTAGTGAACACAAGTTGGATATGAATCACCATACCAGATAATTGCATTCCCTTTTTCAGTTTTCACTGGAGAGATGATTCTCAGACCCAGAACTTCCTGAATGAAGGGGAGGCCAGTTCTCTTTGAGAATGGTTCCTCAAAAACTTCAGGAATTTCACAGCTTAGTATAATTTCTAGGAATTCAGTGACGTGTTGAGATATCCCTTCTAAGTAAAGGACAAATTCCTGCCTCTAGCCCTTCCTAAGAGACACACATCCCATTTGGGCTGTGACAATGTGTAACTCATTTTGGAATGCTACTTTACACATTATTACTGAGTAATCCCAAAGACTTCCAGTTTCATGTGATGCACAGAATAAGGAGAGAATCTATAATCAGTTCACATTGCAATTGAAACTACTCTGCTATTTAGGCAATATAGCACAGCAGATATGATGGTACATAAAGAATCAGTGGCACATAAGGATCCTATATGGAGCTTCCGGCAGGATCCTCTTCGTGAATCACAGTGAGGTCTTAATAACTTTGGAGAAAGCTGTGTCCTTTTTACAAATAATTATTTCTATTTTGAAAAACTATTTCTGGTTTGCATTGAAATGCTAGTAAATGTTTAATGCTTCACCACAGGTCACCAAATTCCCATGTAACTTGAACTGCTCGTTATAACCTGGGTGGTGTCTGACACCACCCAGGTTACCTGCGCAAAATATCACTCCATCATCAAGGGTACAAGATTAATCTTGAGCACAAGCTGAAGGCATAATTTCCTTGAAAAATTGGATCTCATGGTTAAGGGTCCTACTACTGCTACATTGCCTCCACTCTCTCAACCCACACAGCCTCATAGAGAATTTATTATAACGAATTGACTGAGACAGAAAACATTTGGTCCTGGTTTACGGTCTGGTTCTTCACAATATGCTAGCATAACCAAGAGTAGACAACTGTAGCTCTACAACCCCGCACAGAAGTGACCTGAATGATTAGTAAGAAAAATCCTTGCAGAAGGAATTCAAGCTGTGCATCTGGCTGTTTATTTTGACTGGAAGAAAAACCAGCCAGAGGTATGGATATGCACTAACTTATGGGCTGTGTCTAATGGGTTTGGTAGGAACTTGAAAGGAGCATGATAAAAACTGGTAATAATGAAGTTCTGAGGAAAAAGAATGTGGCTAGAACTCCTTGAATTGTTTATATACTTATATTTCATTTGAATGTTCACCAAACAGCATACTCAGGAGAAACTGATCTCAATCATCAGGTGGATAAGATGACATGTTCTTTTGATGTTCATCAGTCTCTTCCAGGCACCTCTGTCCTCGACCAATACCCTCAAAAATAAAGAGATAATGGTGGCAGGAGTGGAGATTATGCATGAGCTAAGCAACATGAACTTATTTTCATCAAGGTCAATCTCTCTACAGTCACTGCTGAAGGTTCCACCTAATAATAGCAGAGAAGACATTATGGTACCCTTCTATGGGAGAAGCAACCCACCATCTTGATTGTAGGTTGATTACATTAGACTCCTTTATCACAGAAGAGGCAGTGTCTTGTTCTTGCAGAAACAGTCAGTTGATCTGAAAATAAATTTGCTTTCCCAGTTTGTAATGCCTCTGCCAATATACCATCTGTGGACTAAACAAATGTCTCACTCACTGTTAGGGTATTTCATACAATATTGTTTTTGTTCAAGGAACTTGTGTGACAGCAAATAAAGTGTGGACCGGGGCTCACTGTCGTGTAAATCTCTCATAGTACCATGCTCCCCATCACCCCGAAGCAGATGGCCTAACAGAATGATATGTCTTTTTAAGAAAGGTTTAGTCTCCTACCAGATGGATGAAAACACTTTGGAGGTTTGAGATAATGTTCTCTAAGATGTATATTTTCTGAACTATCAACCAGTACATGGTGCTATTTCTACCTAGATTTATGGATTCAGGAGTCAAGGGATGGAACTTACTATTTCAATTTTTCCTTCTCCCATTCGTCTACTATTTCACATAAAATTTGTTGATATTGGTTAACCCTATATCTCAGCAGTTAAATTAAAGGACTTACATAGGAAGGGTCAATCTAGGAAAGAGGTGACCTCGATATTAAAACACATTTATTAAAATTACGGTGAAAAATATTAATAAGAGAAATGTAAAGAACTGTGAAGCTTTTGAGGTTTTACCCTACTTGCAACTTATCAAGTTATCCTGTTACAATTTCGGGGCAGAAGACATGAGACTCCTGCATTAGAGACAAAGGACTTTATTACTCACAGCAATCGTAGTAGCCAGGCAATCAGCTTTTCCTGTACTGGCTCCTTGAGCCCCATTTCCCAAAGGGTGACATGAAGAGAGCCAGGTGACGTCAGAACATGCATTGGATTGTCTTATAGTAAAGAAACCCCAATTTTAGGGAACCTGAAACTTTTATGAGAAGCATGTTTGCCCTTTGCTCACAAGAGAGATACTATCTTCCAAGGCAGTTCACTATACAAACATCCTCTAGAAGATACTCCAGAACAAAAGTAGACAGTACCTTTGTTCATCAGACATGTGGATATGTGACAAGTCTACGAAGAATTGTCTCTCAATGGGATGTTTTACATATTTTATTGAAAAATCTAAGAAATCATGTGAATCATGTACAATATTTTCTCACAAGAAAAATTTTAAGCTGGCTTTTGAACGTTTCACATAATTGTAAAACTTTTTAATTTTTAAAAGGAAGAAAAACACAATGAAACTACCACAGTATTATATGCTTTCTGTTTTTCCTTTTTCCTAGGGAAAAGGCTGAGAAATATCAGTAAATTTTCTAATTATGATTCGTGAGGCTAAGTACTATAATCTTTAATAAATCTGCTAAAAAGATACAGGGAAATGGGTGGATCAATGTTTTCTTTGTTAAAAATATTTTTAAAAAAGCTAAAATCTAGAGATAACATGTTAAAATAATACATATTTTTTGTAAGATGTTACCATTTCTAACGATTTCTCTACACTATATCAACAGTGCAATTGTGATTCAGTGTAAATCATTACAGTGTTTCATTGTTACAATACTTGTGTTCAAGTACATGTTCATGAACATGATCAAAGTCTCTATTTTGACTTTTCTTTTCCATATCAAAATAAGGTTATCATTACAGCAGAATTTTTCCTATGGATGTCTATAAATCTGAACCAAATTCATAATACATTCTCTAAAAACCTGTTCAACACCATGAGGTTCATTATGTTTACACATCTCCTGCAGATGACAGAAAATGGGCTAATTCTGCAGCAGGACACCAAAAAACAAAAATAGTTTCTCTTCATATATACCTAAACTATTATGCTAAGTCAGTATACATTCTGGATAATTCAATGTTGTTGGTGGGGAGAGAGAAGCACCTTAGAGATAGCCCTAACAAACAATGAAACATTGTTTTAAGTATAATGATCTATTTTTTTCCTTTTTCTTTTTATTATATTACTGGATCCAACTAATTCATTCAATAAAATTATTTATGAAGCCATATAGTATAAATCAAAATGTTTGTGTAACCAAAACAAGCACCACATTGGATGTTTGGCAGGCAAAAAAATAAATTAATTTGATTAAATTATATGTAATCTGATAATATTTGGTCTGAAAAACATGCTAGTGTGTGTGTTTATAAATAATGTAGTTGCAAAGAGCTGTGATCCAGCCAGCCTGCTAGAGGTCAACTCTTCTGCTGCAGCTTTTGGGCATAGAAGTCCCTGCATGTTTCACAGCAGCGCTGATACCACCGCATGTCCTGACATAGGTTCTTTTCACGTATCACTCGGCAGTACACTGGCCACTGATCTCCCAGGCACTTGAAAGTCAGAGCAGCTGTGAAACAGAACGTAGTGAATTCAATCTATGCAGATCTCATATATGTCAGTAAAAACAAACTTCAAGCGTTTAAGTGGGGCAGATTTTGTACACTCTCTTTGATTCATTTATATTACCTTCTGGATTTTAAACAAGAAAGAGATACACACACATACATACCTCCTATGATTAAAAAGTAAAGAATGAATAATATTTTTACTTATAAATGTTTTTAGGCCTATTAAAGATATAATTCCCAGGTTCAGTGTGTTGTACTTTTAAGCTTCAGTTTCATAGCTTTCATTTAAGTTTCTTTTGAATTTTAGTAGAGAAAATTAAAAAGAAAAATAAATGTGCTCAATATATCTACCTTTATGGGAATACAAATTAATAAATACTATTATTGGGGTTGAAATTACAAGGAAACAGCAAAGTAAAAATATGCTCACAGTTATTTCATATTCCTAGTTTCCCCAGATAACAGACACATCTCAATGGATTATCTGGAGCTGTGATTTCAGGCTTCTATAAAAATCAATGCATATCATCACAAGCGACTGAGATTTATAGCAATAGTTGAACTGTTTGAAATGAGAACTTGGTATAGAATATTTGGTCATGTAGACTTGGCCTCCATTTTTGTAAAACAGTGTGTTCTGGAATGCATGATGAGAGTCACTCCTGCTATAATTATTTCTTTTGCATATGAGAATGAATCGTAGTCTAATATAATTATTCTATTTTTAAAAACCTTAGATTTTCCTAACCATTGTGCTTCTGTATTTTGGGGTATACCTTCAAGGAATAATAGAGAAAATGCAATTTTAACAAAATTTTTATTTTAATCCATTATTTTCTGCCACATAATATTTCAAGGACTCCAACTAATTGCTGGAGAAAGGAATTATACTGCTATTGAATAAATGGATTTAGTACATCTGCTCTAGAATGGCTTAACTTTTTGCCTTAATTAGTGTTATTTGCCTTGAACTGATAATTTCTTAGGAATGTTAGTTAATTATTTGGCCCTAAAAAGAGAATTTTTGTATTTCCATGAAGAAACCAAGCTTTCCCATTTGATTGAGTTTTATGCCTGGAAAAATACATATGATAATTTATCTCCTTACATTTTGGTAATATTATTTTGTGTGATTCAAATTGTTCCCCTGGAGATTATATGCACAGGTTAAAACCAAAGGTATTAAACATAAATTAACCCACTGACAATCAGGCAGGAGTGCTGTTAAAAGCTACTAATAGTCACAGATGTAAATGCTAAATCATTCATTAGTATTTGTTATGCAAGTGTAGGCTATATCTACTTAAAATATATAGTCTAATTCTCAATTATGGGTTAAATAACAGAAATTGAGGATATATATATGAAGGCATTTCATAACATAAAACAATGTAAACATCAATATAGTCAATATTACTAGAATATATTTTTTATTTAGTATCATATTCTCAAAGCTTAAAAAGAAAATAGAACTTCTTGTTTAATGGTGTAGATCCATGCACCCATTCTTCTTGAAAGACATTTTTTAGTCTGTGTTCCTCCAAAGAATAATTTATACCCAGATCACAAGGAAGGCTATTAACCACGGAGAAATCTAAGGCTTACACTACAATCTCATCTTTCCACAGACATTAACTTAATTGATAGTTCTGCCATGGGATTGATCCGAGTCTAAATTTTGGTTCAAAAAGACCTGGGGTGGTGTGGCATTATTATTTCCTGGAGCTGCCTCTGATTGGACAACTTTGGGAATCAAAGCAGTTTAAGTTTTTAGGACTTTTTTACCCACTTGACCATTTGGACGAAATCATATTTAAATGGATCCAATTTAGTCCAAACCAAAATAATTAGTATAGGTTTACAACTATCAAGGTTTAAAGCAATATATAAAATACAAGAAGCCATAAGCATTTCTATGTTTCTGAAACGCATCTTTTTTTTTTTTTTTTTTTTTTGTCTGCTTACCCAATCTGGGTGATGTTATGGTATTTACATTAATTTTCTCATTGCAGGGTTGAAGGTGGCATGGCCTGTATGCTGCAGGTTTTTCTGAGGAAAAACATTCATTTCCATGTCTTCCTGTGATCTTATGCATGCATTGGATTACACGGGACTGCATTCCTTTGCCACAGGTAATTGAGCACTAGGAGAAATACAAGGTTTGTTAAGGTTCTTTTTTATTTTTATTTTTTGCTGTTATTGTTTTCTAGGGTGTGGCAACATTCTCTAAATGTTTCTTAAAATTAAATATGAGCTGCAACATCCATAGTCAATGCAAAACATGGGTCAGAAACATTGATGCTCATAAATTGGGCACAATGCCTTTGAGAACCTCTGGCTGATCTAAGACAGAGTTTTGGGTAATGAAAAGGACACAAGAGTAAAGAAGGATAAAGAAAAAGGTACAGTATGACTTGAAGAGAAAGAGTGAATGACACCATTAATGCTTGAGCAGACAGCTTTCAAAGGTCTAAGACATGGTTTGAAAACAAATAATTGATTCATTATTATTTAATTTAATCATTGATGTTCAGAAGTTAGCACATGTCTACTTTTAGAGCTGGATCCTTGTTACAGTCTTTAAATATACTCATCTGCCTTATTTTCTCTGGCCTTAAAATGTTTATAAATAATATCAAGATGTCTTAGCCAGATATGTTATTAAAGTAATTGCTTTTTCTTGGTAGATTAGATGATGTTAGTATTATGCTAATCAAAATATTTGATAATCTGAATTTCTCAGGTAAAAGGTACTTTTTTTCTCTTTTTTATTTTTATAGATTCAGGGGATAGATATATAGCAAAATGGTAAGGTTTAGGCTTCTAGTATACCCATCACTCAGATAGTGAACATTGTACCCAATATGTAAATTTTCAACTCTCTCTGCTTTTGGAGACCTCAGTGTCTATTTTCTCTCTCTCTCTATGTCCACATGGGCCCATTGTTTGGTTCCCACTTACAAGCGAGAACATGTAATATTTGATTTTCTGTTTCTGAGTTATTTCACTTAGGATAATGGCCTCCAGCTCCATTCATGTTGCTGTAAAATACATAATTTCATTCTTTTTTGGCTGCATATTATTACATACACACACACACACACACACACACACACAGGTACACACACTTGCTTTATCCAGTTACCTGTTGGTGGACACTTTGATTCCCTAACTTTGCTAATATGAATAGGCTGTGATAAACATATGAGTGGAGGTGTCTTTTTGATACAAGGATTTTGTTTCCTTTGGATAGATACCCAATAGTAGGACTGCTGAGTCAAATGGTAGTTCTATTTTTAGGTCTTTGAGAACCCTTCATACTGTTTTCTATAGTGGTTGTGTTTATTTACATTTTCACTAACAATGCATAAGTATTCCCTTTTCTCTGCATCCTCACCAACATCTGTTTTGTTTTTTTTTTTTTTTTTTTTTTTGTCTTTTTAATAATAGCCGTTCTGACTGGTATGAGATGGTATCTCATTTTGGTTTTAATTTGCATTTCTTGGATGATTAGTGATGTTGAGCATTTTTTATATGTTTGTGGGCTGCTTGTGTGTTTCTCCTGAGGAATGTGTGTTCATGTCCTTCGCCCACTTTTTAATGGGGCTACTCGTTTTTTGTTTGTTGAGTTGTTTGAGTTCCTTGAAGATTCTGAGTATTAGTCCTTGTCAGATGCATAGTTTGAAAATATTTTCTCCCATTCAGTTAATTTTCTGTATACTCTGTTGATTATTTCTTTTGCTGTGCGGAAGCTTTTTCGTTTACTTAAGTCTCATTTGTGCCTTTTTGTTTTTGTTGCATTTGCTTTTAAGGTCTTACTCATAAATTCCTTGCATATGCCATTGTCCAAAAGCATTTTCTTTGGTTTTCTTCTAGGATTTTAAGTTTCAGGTCTTATGTTAAAGTCTTTAATCCACCTTGAGTATATGGTGAGAGACAGGGGTCCAGTTTCATTGTTCTGCATATGGCTATCCAATTTTTCCAGCATCATTTATTGAATAGGGTTGTCCTTTCCTCATTGCATTTTTTTACTGACTCTGTTGAAGATCAGTTGGTTATAGGTATGTGGTTTTGTTTCTGAGTTCTTTTTTCTGTTCCCTTGATCTGTGTATCTGTATTTGTACTAGTACCATGCTATTTTGGTTACTATAGCCTTGTAGCATAAAGTCAGGTAATGTGATGGCTCCAGCTTTGTTCTTTACTTAGGATTGCTTCAGCGATTCAGGCTATTTTGGAGTTCTATATGAATTTCAGGATTTTTTCCTAATTCTGTGAAAAATGACATTGATAATTTGATAGGATTTGTGCTGAATCTCTAGATTGCTTTGGGTAGTATGGTCATTTTAATGATATTGATTCTTATATGAGCATGGGATGTTCTTCCTTTTGTTTGTGTCATTTATTTCTTTCATCAGTATTTTGCAGCTCTCCTTGTAGAGGTCTTTCACCTTCTTAGTTAAATGTATTCCTAAGTAATTCTTTTGTGTGTGTGGTTATTGTAAATGGGACCGTCTTCTTGATTTCATTATCAGTTTGAATGTTATTGGTGTATAGACATGCTTCTACATTGATTTTGTATCCTGAAACTTCACTGATGCCATTTGTCAAGTCTAGGAGTCTTTTGAAGGAGTCTTTAGCATTTTCTAGATATACAATCTTATTATCAGCAAACACAGATAATTTGACTTCCCCTTTTAAAATCTGGATGTTTTATTTCTTTCTCTTGCCTGATTGCTCTGGCTAGGACTGCCAGTACTATGGTGAGAAGTGGTGAGTGGGTATCCTTATCTTGTTCCGGTTTTGGGGAAATGCATTCAACTTTTTCCCATTCAGTATGATGTTGGCTGTGGGTATGTCATATATGGCTTTTACTAATCAAGTGCACTTTTAACCGATTTCTTGCATTTCAACTAAATGTTATTTTCATTTGTAAAATATTTTGCAAAGAACATATTTGACGCATACCGGTCTTTTACCGGGGAAGTCTCTTAGTTTCATACATATATCACTAAATCTGTTTTTTGACACAAATAATCTGATGCTAATTTGTCTGAGAAAATACCACTATTTTATGGTATCAAAACTATATGTAAGAGGGGAAATGTGCTTGTGTTTCTGAAAATAATGATTTATTTACTAGCCATTTTATTTTCCATGTAAAAAGATATAGCAATATTTTGCTTAAAGGGTTTATTAATACAATTAGAATTATTTAAATAAATTATCTTGGTGTATTCTATTCTGATTACAAATTGGTAAATATTTTCTGATTGTCATCTTTTAAGTATACAGACATACCATTTGTAATACTTTTTTCCTCTGTATTTTCCTAAGTCACTATTAGTATTGCATTCTCTTTGCTATCAGTTCTTCCTTTATGATCATCATTGGGCTCATCTCTTTTCTTATTTTCCTTAGCACAAGAAGCATTCTGCACAAATCCTCATTGCCTCAAATCTAATGTACTATTGTTTGATTTGTTTTTAGTCATCAGCCTGCCAATGAATGGCCCATATTAATTGAAAATGCATTCTTTCAAAATTTATTTACATATATATGCTCCTTGGACAAAAATCTTTGGTTATTGAGTTTACCATTGCCTACAAGATAAAGCCCAGTGTCCCACTATATCCAGGTTGGCATGCGTTTACCTCTTTAACTTTATATTTGACTCCACCCTATTAAAAATAATTTGTTATTTTATAAACTAATCATTTCCATGCAATTTCTATTTCCACCTCTACAATTGTGCTCAGAGTAATACTCCTTTCCTAAATGCCATGCCGTTTTACAAAATTGTATCTTAGGCTGGGTGTGGTGGCCCACACCTGTAATTCCAGCACTTTGGGAGGCTGAGGCAGGCAGTCACTTGAGGCCAGGAGTTCTAGACCAGCCTATCCAACATGGCGAAACCCCATCTCTACTAAAAATACAAAAACTAGCTAGGTGTGGTGGTGCAGGCCTGTAATTCCAGCTACTGGGGAGGATGAGACAGGAGAATTGCTTGAATCCAAGAGGCGGAGGTTGCAGTGAGCCAAGATCATGCCACTGCACTCCAGCCTGGGTGACAGATTGAGACTCTGTCTCAAACAAAACAAAACAAAACAAAACACTATCTCAAATCCAGCTTCTCCATGAGAGCTTCCACACTATCCTAACTACCTATGCATATTTATGCAATATTCATAAATTAAACCATATATTCATATGTTGAGTCTACACTTCAGAATCACAGGAGAGATTTTTCTTTAAAGACAATGATGGATTTTAAGACATAGCATTTCTTAGTCAATAAATTCATATGAGATCTGGGAATCTGCATTTTTAGTAAAAATATTTAGGTGATTATGCTGTGCAGTCTGAGTTTGGAAATTACTGGCCAAAAGTACATGTTCTGTATTTAACATAGACCCTTTGTATTGCTTCTTATCTGTAAGCAGTATCATGGTACTACTTACGTGGTAAATTATGTATTACTACTTGCATAGTAAATTATGTTAGAGTTGTTTGTATGTCATGTTCAATAATGAAGCCTATATTTCTGTTATGACAATAGCTTACTGCAGAATAATGGAATTTTATGTGCACGTCATTAACATGAATCTACAGATAATGTAACTTTCTAAGTTTTACTCTGTATATATTTCTGCAAAATATTATCTTTGTATCTGATGAATTCTTTGCTTTCTGAAAATAGCAGATCAAAGAACAACAAACTAGGATGTCATGTCCTTTAAACCTGACTTTTTCTCTTAAACTTCTACAGGATTTGACTATTTCCAGTTCAGTGTAAGCTTTATTATAATTTCCAGCTATTATAAGAGGACTCGTTGACATGGTCTTTCTCCTTTAAAAGCTTTAATCTCAATAGCACTCTATACAATGGATATAATCATATAAATAAAGACATGCTTAGAAAAGTATTTTCAGGACAATGCAATACAGTTTAACTAAAACTTTTAAGGGATTAATATTACATAGAACAAAATACTGTTCTGGTATCTATTCGTAAAATTTCTGTAAATCTTGAAAAAGATCACAATATTTAAGAAACCAAAAGAATAACAGAAGCCTTAGAAAGATGAGCTCACTCTGATGTGATAAAGAAGGTTCTCAATATTTCAAAGAGGTCCATAATTAGTCACAGACTATTCCTGACACTTTTAGTCAGTCTTATATAATCAACTCCAAGGTATATGAGCAAAGCAAAGTAACACATTTTTCAGTATTATTGAAAATGACATAAAATAACAGTAGACACATGATAACTCAGAATATATAATCTTAGCAGATAATGGCTGAATAGCACCTTTTATAAAAATTTGGGGACTAAAAAAAGATGTTAGTTGCATTTTATAGGCAAATTACGTTTTGTAACTATTTGGGCATAACCTGGAAATAAAAATATTCTCCAAGAAATAATGGAAATTCTGTAATTCATTAAACTAAAACAGTATAATTTTCTGCTTTAGAAACTAATAACAAATAGATTTGCTTTATTATTAAAATAATCTTTTAGCCTTAGAATCTAATTTTCACTAGAATATTTTAATAATAAAACATCAAGTTCTTACTAGTAAGTGTTTTCTTTATAAAATATAATTTGGTAAAACTTTTATTACAAATGTATGGAAAATGGACAGGTATTTGAAATAGAACCATTGAAATCCCGAGTTATCTTCTAAACTATTTATTATTTTTATTATAGAAGACAATATTAAATAACCAAATATCTCCTCAAATAATGTCACTATGATTAAAAACACACAGACATTTAAGAAAAAGCCAAAATAATTCTGACTTCAAAATTAGGAGACCTGGCTTCTAATTATTTGCCTCTAGCAAATAATTTACTGAAACTTTTTTTTCCTTTTTGTTAGACAAGGTATTGTAGTAGATCATAGCTGCAGGTTCAGGTCTAAATTACTATCAAAGTAAAACTCCAAATAATTTATTATTAAAAGTTACTATCATCTAGGTGGTGAAAATTTCTAAGTGGTGAAGCTACGTAAGAGTAAAGACTCTAATCTCGATAACTATTATCCAGTTTGCCAGCTTACAGTTGTGGCAAGTCTTAGCTTTCTGCAAGTAGAAGTCCTGTTTAACATAGTGTTAAAATTATAGTTTGCTTGAATGTCTCAGAATACTACATCATTTATTTTTGTTTTCAAATATTTACTGACCACTCATTATGTCCCTGGTCCTTTGTAAAAAATAAAAACACCAGAGATTATTTACTATGGATCTGGTATTTTATTCAATAACATTTATTAACAAAACACAATGACATAAAATCGATGGAGTTAGAAGTAGATTACTACCACTGTGGAAGCTGGGCAATTTCATCCACTTTTAGCCAGTTATGTAATATTTAAATAATCAGTTACACTACAAAGCTACTTTGTTGCTTTGTGATCAAAGGAAACCAATAGTACTGTTATGAGACAGGGCCTCTGATCCAGACCCCAAGAGAGGTGGTTTCTGGACCTCTTACAAGATAGAATTCAGGGTGAGTCCTTAAAGTGAAAGCAAGGTTATTAAGAAGATAAAGGACATGAAGTCCTTGCCCATGCCTATGTCCTGAATGGTATACATATGTAACAAACCTGCATGTTGTGCACATGTACCCTAAAACTTAAAGTATAATTAAAAAAAAAGAAGATAAAGGAATAAAAGAAGGGCTACTCCATAGGCAGAGCAGGGCATGGGCTGCTCAACTTAGTATACTTATAGTTATTTCTTGATTATATGCTAAACAAAAGGTGGATTATTCATGAATTTTCCGGGACAGAGGTGGGCAATTCCCAGAACTGTGGGTTCTTCCCCTTTTTAAACCACATAGGGTAACTTTTTGATGTTGCCATGGCATTTGTAAACTGTCACGGTGCTGGTGGGAGTGTCTTTTAGCATGCTAATGTATAATGTATAATTAGTGTATAATGAGCAGTGAGGAGGACCAGAAGTCACTTTCATCACTATCTTGGTTTTGGTGGGTTTTGGCCAGCTTCTTTACTGCAACCTGTTTTATCAGCAAGGTCTTTGTGACCAGTATCTTGTGCCCACCTCCCATCTCATCCAATGACTCAGAATGCCTTAACCTCCTGGGAAGGCAGCCCAGTAGGTCTCAGCCTTATTTTACCAGGCCCTATTCAAGATAGAGTCTGTCTGGTTCCAAAGCCTCTGACAGTACTACTTCTGAAAGTTTTTCCTCCATTCAATGCTAACAGAAAGAAGCTAGTACTTATTTAGTGTTTATTATATGCCAGGCACTGTGTTAAAGCTTATATTTATTTTAATATCTCACATGAAGGCCATGAATACTATTATCCCTTTTAAACAGAGGAGAAAGTAGAGGCTCACATAAATTCACAAATTGCCTATGGTTTTACAGGAAAGAAGTGCTGGAATTAGAGTTTTAACTTAAAAAATATTGAATTCAGCATTTGAATGCTTAAGCACTGTTTAATACTCAAAAATTGCTAATATTTCTCTTATGTTAAAACAGAAATATTTCCCTTTTCCACAGACTGCCATGTCAGACATATCCTACTTTATTGTTAAATTAAACATAAATGAATTTTGAAAGCTTTTTTATTTCATTTTTAGTATAACTCAGGTTATATGGTATGAGGTAAACTTTTGCTCTAAGGACAATTCGTATGCATGATTCATCTTTAGATAGGGTGATCATATAATTTATTATCCATATCAGGACATTTGTGAAATAAGTTGCTGATAATAATTTTTCCCAGACTCTAGGCATACTGGGACAGTCCTGGATAAACTAAAACATCTAGTCACGTTCTCTACAGACAACCTACTCACAGATCATGTATTAGACAATAAACACAAATGAACAGACATATGAAATACCTATTATATTCCATGCCTCTAATATGCTCTTACATAGAATATCTTGGTTATCTTTCTCATAACCCTAACAACATTGCTAATGGAACGTGTGAGGCATGTATTTCATTTATTCATTCGACAAATAGTTACTGAGCCAATATGCCACCTCTGGAGACTGGAATGTAATAGTAAGCACAACAGAGAAGAACAGGGGCCCCCAGGAGCTTACATCTTAATGGGGGAGAGGGTAAGAGCAAAAAAAAAAGGAGGAAAGTACACTATAATTTACATGTTAACAGGTACTATGGAAAAAATTAAAGCTGGGAGAGAGGATGAGAAACGTTTGGGATAAGGGGTTTTGTAATTCAAATAGGAAAATCAGGGTAGGACTCAAGGAGATGATACAAAGACATGCCCCATAATGACAGACAAACCTCAAATGCAAGTCTTTTGATTCCAGATATAATGTTATTTCCACTATATGCACTATATAGTTTTATTCACACATTTGTGTGCTATGATATTCCAAAATGTTTAATAACAAGGGCAAATGAGTAGAGTGGACCTTTAAGTAGGTGTTTCTTCAGATTCCATGGCGTGCTCTCTCTCGCCTTCCTTCCCTTCTCCCTTCTTTCAGTCCTTCTTTCTAATAAATGCCAAATCTTGCTCTTCACATGTGTATCAAGTAATTTAATATATATTTGAAACAAGACACACTATAGAGTTCCACTAAAAACCAAAATGATAAAATGTCAACATCAATTTGCCAGCAAATGGGAAAGAAATACAGAGTTTACCAGATAACTTGCTATTGAAATTTCTTTTACAAGGAAAATTTTCTGACTAAAGGATTTTAAAAAGAGAGTCTTGTATTGTCTGACAGATATTCTGTTCTCCAAACAGTTTAATATTGCCCCAAAAGATCTTTGAAACAAAGCACCTCATGAATCAACTCCATGTACAAGATTTAATTCTGAATAGGAAACACAATCATGATGTCCCAGGTTTACTAGAGTAAAAAGAAAGCAATCATCTTTAGAGCAAATTTAAACAGCTTACAAAATTGCTTACAAGGATTTAGGACTTAAGCAAGTTTTTGACATAGACAAACAACAAGACACAAGGAAAGTTGATGTCAATAATCCCTTTTCCCCACCAAAAAATAAGCCCCAAAGTCTCTGAAAGCAAAATTTGTTCCATTGCCGTAGTGATATTCATCAATTAAATCTACCTAAGGAAAGTACAATCTTCTCCGTACTTGGGTACACGTGAGATAATTTCATCATGTAAACGAAAAATAAAATTCTAAGTCCCCCAACTAACTGAATGGACCCCTCCCCTCAGCCAAGAGCATTCTAGAAGTAAACCTGAAACACAAATTCAGGCCATGAATGGGTGGTAGTGTTATACTAGATAGGCAGACATGAGCAGGGCAGAAGAGGGACTCTCCCTCCCCCGCAACCAGAAATGTCAGGTGACCATCAGGTGATGGTCAGGAGGTTGTTAACTGTCTCTCTAAAATAATAATTAGTTGCAACCAGCACCTGGCGAAGGCAGTTTCCCTATAGATAGAAAAAACCTGAAACTGGTGATCAGCAGCTTTCCAATAAGATCTCAGGAATTGGGCAAGCGGGCGCAAGCATGAGCATTAAGAGGAAAAATGGTGGAGTTTAACTGGTATATGACCTCCTAGGAATATTAGACTAGTAAGAGGAGAGCGCCTTAAGTGAGCATGCATGCAACTCCAGTAAACACACTGCGCATGCTCCCCTCCCAAGTGCGAGCCGGCCGTTGTGCATGTGGACAGCTCACCCCAAAAGAAGAATTGGGGAGAAGGAATGGAAGACCCCGGAAGCATGCTAACATATAACATCCCAAGTCAAAAGGTCAAACTGCACACTTGTCCTTCAAGTTACCTGCTTGGTCCTCGTCCAAGTTTACTTTCCGTCCTTTCATTCCTGCTCTAAAGCTTTTTAATACGTTTTTCATACACTAGCTAGAAAGAAATTATTTAGGCAGTTTGTGAGAGTCAGAGAGTCCTTAGTAATGTTTTTCTGTTAATGAAAAGCAGCCCCCAAATCATTTCTTTTCTAACAAAGAGGGGCCTGTAAAATTGAGCTGCAGACATAGAAACTAGAAGCTTGCATGGGTGAATGCCGGCAACTGTGCCAATAGGAAAAGGCTACCTGGGGCCCAGATATGTTCAACATGGAGGGTCCTTCTCCCTTTTTCTTTGTCAGCCAGGTGTAGAATAAAGGAACAGTCAACATGATGCCAGCCAAGTGGAGAACCCATCTGCATAATAGAAGATTAGGGTGGGGTGGCCAGCTTCTTCCTGTGCTATGCAAACAAACAGCACACCTAGTCCAACCAATCTCTCATGCCCTATGTAAATCAGACACTGCCTCCTCAACCTCATCTATAAAACCTCGTGCATTTCACCACAGAATCAGAAGACACACTCAGGAGTCCCTCTCTCTCTATGAAAGAGAGTTATTCTCTTTTCTCTTTCTTTTGCCTATTAAACCTCTGCTCTTAAGCTCACTTATTGTGTGTCTGCCCCTGGCATGAGACAACAAACCTCGGGTATTTACCCCAGATAATGATGCTGCTTCACTTTCACTCCTGCTATAAAACTTGCCTTGGTCTCTCCTTCTGCCTTATGCCTCTCAGTCAAATTCTTTCTTCTGAGGAGACAAGAACTGAGGTTGCTGTAGACTCAGTGGATTTGCTGCTGGTAACAGTAGAACACACCTGATTATACCCTCCTCCCTTTGGAATTCAGGCATAGCTGACCAGCATTAACATTAAAAAAGAGACCTTAAGATTAACAAAGTAGACTCTTTGTAGCAATAAGAATATGACAGATAGCAGGCCCTGAAAGAAATCAAAGTAATTTACTCCAAAACTTATTTTCTTGACATATTTTGAAATGGCCACGCAAAGCTTCTCTTGTGGGAAAAATCTACATTTTGTAAAGAATCCCCTTCTCTTTCCAGGTCTTTTTCTTGATCCAGAAGAGAATTAACTAAGAATCTGGCACCTTTTTGAGTCTGATAAGAAACATTTACAGTCTATTCTCTCGGAAGCCTGCTAAGTAGAGGCTGCACCTGCATAAGAACGGTGGTCTCCGCAACCCCTTATCTTAACCCAGGCACACTCCCTTCTATTGATTCCAGGTCTTTAAATAAATTCTTACAATCAATTGCCAATCAGAACATCTTTGAATCCACCTATGACCTGGTAGCCCCCTCTTCAAGTTGTTTCTGTATCAAACCAATGCACATCTTACATGTATTGATTGGTGTCTTAAGTTTCCCAAAAATGTATAAAACTAAGCTGTAGCCTGACTACCATGGGTACATGTTCTCGGAATTTCCCAGGGCTGTGTCATGGGCTGTGGTCATACATATTTGGCTCAGAATAAATCTCTTTAAATATTTTACACAGTTTGACTCTTTTCATTGACAACCCTATATTTCTTTTATAATGAAATAAATCTTTTATTGCCCTGGACATTAGTGACAATGTCTAAGATTGTATTAAATTATGTCTATACTGTGGCTCACATGTCAAACACTAAACACAATAGAATAATTCTCAATAATTTAAACACTTTGGACTCTCGAAATGATTAGAGAAATAGTTTAGTAAATGAGAAGCTCAAATAGAAATGTTAGCAAATCAACTTGGTAACAAGAAAAAGGCTTAAAAAATCAGGAAACAACAGGTGCTGGAGAGGATGTGGAGAAATAGGAACACTTTTACACTGTTGGTGGGACTGTAAACTAGTTCAACCATTGTGGAAGTCAGTGTGGCGATTCCTCAGGGATCTAGAACTAGAAATACCATTTGACCCAGCCATCCCATTACTGGGTATATACCCA
>NW_026652281.1:18857218-18988014 GCF_009828535.3 Hylobates moloch
ATACACTATCCTAAAATTAAAGTATATGATAGAAGTTCTTACTGATTGGCACAAAAAGCTCAAAAGAAAAAAAGATAAATATTTAATTTTATTTATTTGTTTCTAAGATGAAGTCTCCCTCTGTTGCCCAGGCTGGAGTACAGTTGCACAACCTGGGCTCACTGCAATCTCTGCCTCCCAAGTTCAAGTGATTCTCCTACTTCAGCCTTCCAAGTAGCTGGGATTTCAGGTGCTGCCACCATGCCCAGCTAATTTTTGTATTTTTAGTAGAGATGGGGCTTTACCATATTGGCCAGGCTGGTCTCAAACTCCTGACCTCAAATGATCTGCCCACCTCGGCCTCCCAAAGTCCTGGGATTACAGATGTGGGCCACTGCGCCCAGCCGATAAATGTTTTAGTGTTAGAATGAAATATTTCTTCAACTGGCAGTTTGATATTTTACTTTAATCATATCATTTTGAAAATATGCATTGAGATAATTACTAACTCTCCTTATTTGACTAACAACTGCTGTTAGAGAAAATGTTCCATATTTGTCCATTAAGTTATAATTTAAAGTAATATGTGATTTTGAACATGGGGCTAAAGAAAAGACTTCCACACCTAGTCTTATACATTGAGAATCCATAGTAAAATGCCAAAGTTTAAAATTATTAACTAAATGTTAGTTTCTACCTTTCATGTCAGGACTTCAGAAAAGTCATATAAGTACTGTTTCAGTACTAGCTAGTCATTTGTCACTCTGAATATTTACATTACTTAGATTTGGGGACCATATGGGAGATTATGGTATAAATAAATGTGTAGATTTAGGTTATATAATCTACTAGTTTGTCAGTGAGTTCATGGAACTATTAATCTGTGCATGTTAAACACATCCTAAAGAAACTGTAAAACTCTTCAAGCTGTAAATCCTTTAAATGTCATGTTAAATACTTTACCAAAGAGGAGGCAGAAAACACAAGAGTAAAAATATCACTCTAAGGTGTTTATTTAAATTTTTGTTAGATTAAAAAACTCAACTAACAGCAGACTGTTTTTTAATTCTTAAAGAAAAAAAAAAACACTTCAGTGTGTTTAGGGGTTAAAAATCATAATTCTCACACTTGGCCAGCACAGAGATTACCCAAGATTCCTTACTTCTAGACTATGCCAAAGATATATATTTTGGAGAGAATGTGTATTCTCCAGGCCAACAGCAAAGGAAGGCTCTGTAATGCTTTACTCATTTCCAGCTGGCCTCTGTAAGAAATAGGAATTCCTAAATTAAGGGAAAATTGTCACTGGCAGAGCACAAATGTTTTTTCCTCAACCAATATAATAGACAATCTTATAGAACCTGATATAATCTGTAATGATAAGTGCCAATCTGTAACAAGGTTAACAGCATAGACGTGGGTAATTTGTCTTTGGGAATAATAGATTATTCCAAAGTGGTTTAACAAGAAGTAGCATTCACAGTGGAGAGAGGACCTCATAAGGAAACCAAACGATGACTTCTACTGGAAATTATTAGCGCTGCATTCCTATTCATTTATGTATATGTTTGGCAGTTCCATCTTTCAACTTTTTAATAAAGTGAGTGTGAAACAAGCATACTAAAGAACAAAAGTCAGGTTTGTTTTTAAAGATTTGCTATTCATTTTGGTCTGTGTTTCAGTGTCTTCTTAAAGCGATTTGTCTGCCTTATTAAACACATAGATATTTGGAATTGAATCCATTCCTAGAGGTCAGGCATTTGAGGGTGTTTTTTTGTGTATGTGTGTGTATGTGTTTAATTAATTCATTTTTTTGGATCTAACATTAAAACTCTTCTTGCCTCTTTAATGGAAATGTTTACATATATTTATAGCAAATCAAGGAAATGTGTGTGATAAAATCAAACAGATTGCTTATGAATGATTTACAGAGAACTGAATATGTTGTGAAAGGACTGTCAAAATAACCAAAATGTGTTTTAAATCAAAGTGTACACTGATCACCCCAACAATGGAAGAAAAAAACGATGCTTGCATTAAGAAGTAATTAATAGACACAAAGTCTTGGGCACGCTTGCAATTTTGTGAGAACTCAGATCAGAAATCAGTTTGCTAAAGTGAAAAAAAGTATAACAAGACATTTCGATTTTATTACTGTCATTCCAGTGAAACATCTTCCCACCAGAGAGAAATTTTGGAATGACAATCATTAAATTTCCTTTTCAAATAAAATACTTTCCATGTGTAGTCCAACAATCGTATGTCAAAAGTGGATCAGATCCCTCTGTGGCCATGTGAGAGAGAACTGTGTGTTTGTTGTTCTGTTTTGTTTAAATAAGTAAAGTCTTGATTTAAAATAGCACAGATAGCATTATATAGCTATATTTAACTTATACCAACTTGGAACAAACACGTATTTGCCAATTCAGGTGAAAATTCTTAAGTGAGCTTTGCTTCTATCCACCACTTCTTTTCTAAGGTAGATAATGGCTATCTAACCTGATGGTGGGTATTCCAGCCAAATGGATTCAAGATGACACAAAAGAAGTCTGCCCGTTTCCTTGAAACTCAACTTTAAGAACTTTTTTTGGTCTGAAGTATTCTGATATTAAAGTAAGGGTGAATTTACTTAAAAACATATTTTTAAGTAGTTTGAGTTATGATATAGGAAAAGGTGAAGAGAGTTGTATGACTACTAAAATTATGTTGATTAGTTTAATTTTCATGGAAAATATCAGTGAATAAATCTTTTGTTGTAAAATATATGAAATCTTAGTTGTTATCAAATTAGTCAGAAAAATCAACCCATAAATATATACACTTACTGTGTACGCCCCAAAAATTTTAAAATAATTTAAAATATAAAAAAATACAATGCTTAAATTGTATAATATTTTAATTTTTTTTGCTTACACATATAGTACAATGGTCTGGTTGCTGAGATATTTTTGAGAAGGGTAAAGGAGTTAAGATTTTCTTAAGGAAATGGCAATAATGTAAGACAATAATTGGGAAAAACTAATGTAATCAACAAGTACCAAGGAGTTCTGAGGCTGTCATTTATTGATGAAGCCCTTTGAGAAACTAGGTACTTCAGCTGGTCTTTGAGGATTGGATTGTTGGAAGAAACAAATTGTAGGCAAAGAGAACTGTATAAACAAAGACATAGAGAATGTAGAAGTAAAAACTGCTCAGGTGTGAGCTTAGTGGAAACACTTGAGTTAATGAAAATGATGAGAAAACTCTGGAGAGGTAGGTTAGGTTACAACACAGAACGCTTTGAGCCACAGTATCTGGTAGTTGACGCAATCAGCGGTGGATCTCTGGAAGTACTTAAGAGTATAGGAAAGAATGACGCAACCATCTCGTGAACAGACGGAGCTGTGGGAGAAGGAGTATGCAGGTAAGGGAAACTGCTACTCTAATTCTGGTGAAATATAGGAAGGGATTGTGGTATTATATTGGGAATTAAGAGCAACTGAGGCAAAACCCTACTTGTGTATAGAGGAAGAAGTGCCAAGGATGGCTTCTAGCCTGCGTAGGTAGGGAGATGATTTTGAAATATTTTGGAAAAAAAAAAAAGAAACTGGAAGTGGGCTGTAGTGTTGAGAAAATAAGATCAGGAATTTTGGGTTAAATATATGTCTTTTAAAGATGAGGGCCGGGCTTGGTGGCTAATGACTCATCTCAGCACTTTGGGAAGCCAAGGCAGGCAGATGGCTTGAGCCCAGGAGTTTGAAACCAGCCTGAGAAACATAGCAAAACCCCATCTCTACTAAAAATACAAAAATCAGTTGGGTGTGGTGGTGCATGCCTGCATCCCAGCTACACAGGAGGCTGAGAAGGAAGGATTGTTCAAGCCCAGGAGGCAGAGGCTTGCAGTGAGCTGAGATTGCACCACTGCACCCCAGCCTGGGCAACAGGGCGAGACCCCGTATCAAAAAAAAAAAAAAAAAAAAATATATATATATTTTTTTCCTATATAAATAAAAATAAAAATAAATAAAAATGAGGAGTTATTGGAATGCGAAAGGCACTTTCCTAGGGCAGCTGAAGTTTGAGTTGAGACTAAAGATAGGGTACTCTCAACTCCCTCTGATTCAGTCCCCTTCACATGGAAAATTTTTTAAAATACTTTTTTTTTCTGTTTCTCATGATTTCTCTCTTGCTCCTCTGAATAACCCTTTCTCAGTTCCATCTGCCGCAGCTGCTGCTTCTCTCACACACCTTTACAGGGGGAGTTTCTCAGAATTGCATTTTTTTTCTTCTCATGCTACACTCTCTCCCCAGGTACACATATACTTTGAAATTTTAAACACCGTTTAGGTGCTGATAACTCAGAAATTTCTATTTCCATCCCATACCTCTCCCCTAGTCTGCCTACTACTCACTAGTATTTAACTATTTGATGAGCACATTGAAACATGGTCTAAAATAGAATTCACAATCTTCCCTTTCAAACAATCTTTCTCCAGGGGTTTCTGTCTCATATCACAAACCACCATCCATACAAGTTGCTCAGGCCAGAAAACTAACCTGGGAGTTCTCCTTAACACCTCCTGCTTTCTTACCTCCCACTACAGATAATCAACCCAAGTTCTTTTCATTTTAACCTCACAAAAAATTCTCAAACTCAACCATTTCTCCCTAGCCCCACTGATACTACAATTTGAATACAGCCAGCACTTACATAGTTACTGTATATGTGACACTATTCTCAAAATTTTCCATGAATTATTTCATTTGGACTCATTAACTTAGAAGATACAGAATTCAAACCAGATATACTGCGCTATCTTACCTCTTCTAGTCCCAAGTCCTCAACTCTCTCCTGAAACTCTATATTTTCACATCTCCCTGTATCCATAATATCAATCATTCTCAATAATATAGCCTGAAAAAATGTAAGGATTAAAAAAGTAAGAATTTTTTTAAAATTCCAGATAGAAGCTGTTAACAAGTTTTATAAAATTAAAAGTAATTCTATAGATATGGTAAAATTATAAGTAAAAAAAATTCATTTCCCTCAATGTAATTCAAAGAAAATGTTCTTTGTAAATCTGTGTAGAAACATTTTAATATGTATATGATTAACAAACATACAATAACCTTTGTTGACACTACATAACCCTCCTGTATGACATTTACTTACTTAATAGTAGATCTTGGAGAAATTTTCTTATCAGCATGTATTTATCTATAAATTTTTCTTAAAAGCTACAATATTCCACTGTTTAAAATAGCATCATGAGTTCTATAACTAGTTAATGGACACACAGGTTGTTTTCAAATTTTTGTTGACTTAAAGCTATAGCAATGAGCAACTTCATAAATATCGTTAGCAAATTATGCAAAAGTGTTCATAAGGAAAATCTTTTGTTAAACTTTTTTTAATGTTCATAAGGAAAATTTTTGCTGAGTCAAAGAATGTATGCATTTCAAATGAGATGTAATTTTTTTCCACCTAGCAAGTTGGTGTAAAAAAGTGATAACATCCAATATTAGAAGTGCTGTGCAGAAAGAGATATGTGAACACAATTGGACTCAGTTACGTAGCGTCTGCACCCTTTAAATGGAGCTTTCTGGTTGCCCCCTGATATCCCTCACTCTACTTCTCCCATATTACTTCTGTATGTGCATGTTTACTTGTAAACATATTTGTTAGATTTACTTATTATGCTCTATGTACTTATGCATATTTTGTCCTATAGCACAGACCTATAGATGTATATTTTTCTAATCCATTCTGCTACTTGTGTTTCATTTGACTCTTCATTTTAAGGACTTTAAAATACATTTCCTTGGACTATGCACATCATTGACACTGGATTATTACTTTTACTTGCATGGTGAGAGCATTTTGACATTCCAAGAAACCTGTTGTTACTTTGGTACATTTTACAAATGTGGAGTTTGAGGCTAGGGGGACTAATGAACTGTTCCTCTGCAAACAAGATCAACACCAATCTGAAACCCTGGTTGTGTGGATGCTGGAGTGCCATCCAGCCATCCTGAAGCAAAATCTCAATGCCAGAACCCCCAGCTCAGGGCCCATGGCTCTGTTTGTTAAAGAAATTTTTTTTTTTTTTTGTTTAGAGAGAGTCTTGCTCTATTCCCAGGCTGGAGTGCAGTGGCACGATCTTGGTTCAATGCAGCTTCTGCCTCCTGGGTTCAAGCAATTCTCGTGCCTCAGCCACCCAAGTAGGTGGGATTACAGGTATGTACCACCGTCACTGGCTAATTGTTGTATTTTTAAGAGAGTCAGTGTTTTGCCATGTTGGCCAGGCTGGTCTTAAACTCCTGGCCTCAATTGATCTTCCTATCTTGGCCACCCAAAGTGTTGTGATTACAGGTGTGAACCAATGTGCCCAGCCTGTTTGTTACATTTTAAATCCAAAGTGCTATCTTTCTAATTGGCTGATCATTTGTGTATTTTTCTTGCATCTTAAACTTGTATTTCTCTAGTTATCCTGGTTATCTGGTTATGTCTATCTCTGGATAGCCTCTAGTAGTTGATGAACACATATTTCACCATATGTAAGTAAAATACACTCAAGACTACTGCTTATAATTTTATAAATTTGTATCAAATTCTCATATTTTTTCAGGTGAACATCCCTCCTCACCCCCTGCAACATAGAATCCTTTTGAGGTTCAACATCACAAAAATGAGATTTAGCATGTATGCTCCATCCTTCTATAAGGAATATCAAAAGTAACCCCATCACATTTACTTTCTGAATTAATTTGAGATAGGTTTAGGAGATGAAATTATAGATTCCCTATTATACTGCATAAGAATAGTGATCGGAAGTATTATTTTAATAGCCTAGTAATCGTGCTAGAAGCTATGAAGAAGAAAATATTATTAAACCCTCTGGATTTTATTTTTACAATATTTCTCTTGCATTTTCCAAAACAAATGACATTAAACGCATGTTCTCATATTTACATTTATACTTATGTATGTGTTGCACATACACACACGTAGGGGAGAGAGAAAGAGAGAGATATTATCTCAGTCTCTCTGAAGTATACATTTTCTTTAGGTAGAATATATAACAGCATATGTGCCTCATTCTTAATATATTTCTGCTCTGATCGATCATATCAGCCAATGTACTTGACTGTTTTCAGCAATTCAAACATTTTAGAAATTCATTTTTAAATTTTATATGTCTAGTGGCAATAAATAAGACTCTCAGGAGATTTTCAAAATAAAAATAACAGCAATGCAAAAAAAAAATTCCATTCTCTGTTGGAGTGAAGAGACAGAGACAAAACAATCTGATAGTCATTGTTCAGGAAATTTTGCATGGTTTCTCCAGATATAATGGTGAATAGCAAGTTTTGTAAGTACTCAGTGGATATATCTAAAAAACAAAATAGAAAGTCTTTCTTGAGGAAAGGGATCCTACTTATTACTGACTAATCTATTTGTCATGAACAGTTTTCAAAGAAAATAAAATGTAAAATATTTCTTTTTTAGGATATCTGGGGATAGGTTTTTTTCAATGTCCAAATGCTTTAAAATTAAGCCCACAATCTTTGATTTCTTTAGATGATGGACTGATCTAACAATGAGAGCTTTAGGTGTGATAGTTTTCTATTTTAGGGGATAGCTGTTCACATTTTCCTGTCTTACATGATTATTTGTAATTAAGAAAACTGTAAGCAATTACCTTCTCCAAACATCAATATATTTGCAGACATAATTAGAAAACAATTTTGAATAAAATGCTAACCTATTTCAGGAATAATTCCCTGTTATAGATAATTTCAGCTTAGTTTCAATCAACACATTTTCTCTAGCTAGAAAAAAAATTTACATAACTATTCTTTGAAAGTTGAATAATGTGAAGTCACCCAAAGTGTATTATGTTAAATAACAAACTAGCTGTGTCCTCTGCCAAAGTGATCTTTGGTATAAAGCAAAAAGAAAGGACAAATACTTTAGTTTCCTCTTTGCGATTTACCAAATACAGTAGAATATTAAAGGACCTGAAAAGTCCTACAGCAAAGATATTTGATTTTCTTTATTTAACACCAGCATTTTTCATACATGGAGACCACATCCCCAAGGAATGAGCTTTCCATGGAACAAAATTTTGGAAATGCTAGCCTAAAGAATTTTTTTTTTTTTTTTTTTTTGAGACAGAGTCTTGCTCTGTCACCCAGGCTGGAGTGCAGTGGTGTGATCTCTGCTCACTGCAACCTCTGCCTCCTGGGTTCAAGCAATTTTCTGCCTCAGCCTCCCCAGTAGCTGGGATTACAGGCGCCCACCGCCACGCCTGGCTAATTTTTTTTTGTATTTTTGGTAGAGACAGAGTTTCATCAAGTTGGCTAGACTGGTCTTGAACTCTTGACCTTGTGATCCACCCACCTCGGCCTCCCAAAGTGCTGGGATTACAGGCGTGAGCCACCATGCCCAGCCAAGAATTCTCAAATTAATATGTATTTGATCTTACAAAAATGATGACATTCAGGCCTTTGGTATATACCAATTTTACTAATGTGTCTACTTGACAAGATATTATTTTCTTGATTGTGTTTATTTTATTCTCTAGTTTCAGTGGATACTTAACATTTTCTATTTTTACATTCTACTAGTATTTAATTAGGTTATTTGCTTTTGCTGCTAATTGTTCCCTTAAATTTAAATAAGTATCCTTTCAACAAGGGATTGAGTTTCCCTCTAATAGCCTGCTTCATTTAGTTATGTTAAAACTAAGAAGCTATACAAATTCTCACTAGGACTCTGGACTCCCTGCAAGTTGACTTTAATTGGGGTAGGGTATCTGCCATTGTTGGTCAGTAAGAGGCATGTTGGAATCCATAGTCCTAAGGTCTAGCCTAGCCCTGGGGCAGCAAGAAATCCCCCTTTAAAATTTTTGGTTCTGGTGATTTTTGTACCTTTTGGCAATGCAAAGAAAAAAAAACAAAAAGCAAAAAACATTAGACATCGGGGTGCATGATCAAAACAGTGTTATCTAGTCAGTTACTTCAGTATATTCTTGATTGTATCAAGGTTTCAAATTTCTTTCAAAGACTCACTGAGTTTTCCTTCAGTGGAAAGAAATGTCCTCAATGATTATTAAAGAAATGCTACCAACTGTGATAAGTCTGACATAATATTGTCAATGTTAGTTTTAAGAAGTGACAAGCTTCTGTATAGAAAATAGAAGGCAGTGTAAAGGCGTTCCTATTTCTCCACAGCCTTGCCAGCATCTGTTGTTTTCTTGAACGTTTTAATATCACCATCCTGACTGGCGTGAGATGGTATCACACTGGGGCTTTGATTTGCATTTCTCTAATGGTCAGTGATGTTAAGCTTTTTTTCATGTTTGTTGGTTGCATAAATGTCTTCTTTTGTGAAAGACACATGCACTCATGTGTTCATTTCAGCACTATTCACAATAGCAAAGACATGGAGTCAACCCAAATGCCCATCAGTGATAGACTGGATCAAGAAAATGTGTTACATATACACCATGGAATACTATGCAGCCATAAAAAGGAATGAGATAATGTCTTTTGCAGGGACATGGATGGACCTGGAAGCCATCATCCTCAGCAAACTGACACAGGAACAGAAAAGCAAACACTGCATGTTCTCACTTACAATCGGGAGCTGAACAATGAGAACACATGGACACAGGGAGGGGAACAACACACACTGGGGCCTGTTGGTGAGGCAGGGGGAGGGAGAGCATCAGGACAAATAGCTAATACATGCAGGGCTTACTACCTACGTGATGGGTTGATAGTGCGGCAAACCAGCATGGCACACATTTATCTATGTAACAAAACTGCAGGTCCTGCACATGTATTCCAGAACTTAAAATTAAATTAAAAAAAAAAAAAAAGAATGGAGGACAGATGGTCAGGCCAAAGATGCTATGAGCCTACAGCCTATTAATTTACTGAGAGCTTCAAATGTACACACCTGTAGAATCCAATATAACAAAAAGTAAGAGAAAATGTTTTCTTTAGGGATGTGTGAAGTGGTGCAACTCAAGTCACTTGTATTGACTGCTGGTCAATCTGAATGTAGGTAAGGCTCAAGATGACAAGGTAATAAATCTTGTATTGTCTTTCTAGACTTGTTTTAAGTATGTACATAAGGAATGTTTTTGTTAAATTGTTGTTTCTTTGATCTTGCATTTATTTGTTATGAGTTGCTCTAATTTAATAATTATGCAACAGGAGAACACTTTAAGGTTATAATGCTTGATTATGCAAAGCACACTTAAAGAGCTGGCATAACTAATTAATTTGTACTTTTTTTGAACTTCTTTAAACAATTGGAGTGCTAACAACTTAGGAATACTTATTTGCTTATAGTTATTACAGATTCCTATGACAATATGATATATGAAGTGGATTTCAATAACATCAGTAATATGTATGGTAAGAAATTATTTTTACTAGAAATAATCCAGATATATACAAGTCTTTAATTATAAAAATAAATTATTAAGTAGTAAATATATATTTTTTTCAGCCAAAGCATTGTTCCCATAGAAAATGAGAAAACAATTTACTGTAGAACACCATTTTGAGATTTGTAACTAAGGAAACTAGAAAATCTTCACTATGAGCGTGAGCTCAGAATAAGTAGAATTCCCATTAACATAAATCTAATTTTTATTGCTAGAAAGCAGGTATTTAGATAAGTATATTTTGCTTATTCATTAGGAAAAAAATCACTTTAGTTTTTAGATTCCTCATTTGTCTAATTCCTCTCCTGTTCAATACAACATGCTGAATATAATTGTGATTTCCTTTTGGAGGATAAGTTAAAAATTACGCATTATACTGCAGGCTTTGTATCTGTCACTTCTAAACAAATATATACCCAACTGGCTGGGCTGTATAACTAAATCATCCAAAATGATTTACTGTGCTTCTAGCATTATTTTAGAATATGTCATTTCAAAAAGGCTCATAAATCACCTGTCCAAATATCTGTTAATAATGTCATAACTTTGTGTCCAAAACTAATCATTTCCTAGAATTTTAAAGGATTAAGTTTGAATTGTAGAATATAAATATAAGAATAAACCAGGAACAATTATGTGCAATTTTAAGGCGTCTTGTTTCTCAACAGAATTCTGTTGAATAAGTTTAAATCACTTGTTAATATTCCATGAAAGGGTTAACTCTATAAAAGCTTCATAAATAATCAGATCCTGTGTAACAGGTAGACAAAATAATACTCTTTTTTTTTTTTTTGCTCCTCTGCTGGTCTCTAGTAATGAAAATCAGGAGTTGCAGAAGTTTAAATAAAGGAAGGAAGGTCAAATTCAGACCAAAAAAAAAAAATTTTCATTTCATTAAACATTAGAGACTATGTTATTTTTCAAGTCAGTGTTCCATACCAAGAAGAGCTTAAATGAGTGAATGAAAATTTACGTTGGCAGGAAAAGTGTGTAATGTTGTTTTCTCCCAAGAAGGATCCTAAGAACATGTCTGTAGCAGAGAGAGATATAGTCAGAACGTGGCATATAATTGTGTAAGTTAATGCAAGCCAGGGCAAAGCAGCCACATTGTATGTGTCCTATTTTTGCCATCATTTTAATCCTGATGAAATAAACATGAACATTGTTCAACAAAGGCTGCATTACTTTTTCTTAGAAATGAAAGGCAACAATTTTATGACATAAGTTTCACGCTTTGCATATACCTTAATCTATTTTTCCCCCTCAGAAGCCCAGAGCAATTTTTCCATTATTTACACAAAACCACCCAAAATATATATGATATAAATCATGTAGGCTGATACAAATGCAGTGAACATAGTCAGAGGCATAAGCCATCTTTTCAGTCATCCTCCATTTAGTCGATATTACCTTTGCCCAATAGCAGTCAATGATTCTTAGGCAGTGGGAGAAGCTGAGGATGTATTTTCTTTTGATTCTCCCAGGGACTCATCTATATTATTAAGGGAGGAGCAGGTTTTATGGTGCTAGACTTTATAAAAAATTGTACATTTAATATTCCTGATTAAAGCAAATCCAAGGCTGAAGTCCACTTTAGTATTGACAGTTTAAAAATAGGGTAGACTTTGAGTGAAACTGACAGATTAACTGACCTCAGAGGAGAACAGAAATCCACCCACAATCACACACATCTTGTTGCTATTCCTGTTTCAAGGACACAGCTGATAAGAATAAGAGATTTATGTGTTTTCTCTGTCCCTGAAAACTTTAATCACTGAAACTTAATCATGGCATTCATTATTCCTTTTCTCTGTAATTATTTTGGGATGGTCTTCATTTTAACATGAAAGTAATATCATAGAAGTATAAAATGAAGGGTGAAATCAATAAAATTCACATGGAGCCACTGGTTTTAATTTGTGCACACTGTTTGAGTCTGTGATGCTGAGATCATTATAATGAAAAAGGAAAAAAATGGCTTTAAGGAAAAAAGCACTTATATTCATATGAAGTCCAAAAGTGGACAAACAAAAGCACTATTTACTGGATCTTCTAAATAACCAAACAAAGAAACAAACAGGCCAACAAGCAAAGGTTAAAAGGCCAGGAATAAAGATGAATACAATCTTCCTTGGGTATATGTGGGCATTGGTTTTAGGACAGCCCAAGTATAATCAAAATCTGGGTCCTGCAGAACCCACATATGCAAAAAGTCAGCCCTCCTTAAAGGGGGTCTCGCAACCAGGAAATATTGTATTCTTGATCTGCCTTTGGTTGAAAAAATCCATATGTATGTATATCCGTGTAGTTCAAATCTGTTTTGTTAAAGGGTCAACTGTATTTGTTGAAGTTATTCTTTTCTTTCCTCACTCACAAAGGCTATGTTCTAGTTGGGTAGCCATACAGTAACACCACAAAACCAATTAAAAGTAATTCAATCCAATTATGTTTAAGAATTATATACATATGTTTATAAAACTGAAAAAAAAATTTTTTTAGTTTAACATAAAAAACCACAATCAGTGTTCCCTATGATCTCCCTAGTGAACTTTGGTTTTACCTAAGATTTAACCAGAGGCCACACAGTAGGCACGTTTCATTAACCAAAAGTAATAGTATTTGTCAAGCAAATAGGATTTGCTAGCCATATTTCCACATGCAGCGTTGTATGAGCTTGTAATTCTGTGTCACACATTACAATAAAACTTGAATCTTTCGGTATTTTTTGTAATTACATCTTCTGGATTTTATAGTTAATTGGAGGTTAACAACTAACATTTAAGTTTTTCTTTTTTTTTTTTTTTTTTTTTTTTTTTTATTTTTTTTCTTTTTTTTGGAGTGCAATGGCGTTATCTTGGCTCGCTGCAACCTCTGCCTCCTGGGTTCAAGCAATTCTCCTGCCTCAGCCTCCCTAGTAGCTGGGATTACAGGCATACACTACCATGCCTGGCTAATTTTGTATTTTTAGTAGAGACGGGGTTTCCCCATGTTAGCCGGGCTGGTCTCAAACTCCTGACTCAAGTGATCCACCCACCTCGGTCTCCCAAAGTGCTGGGATTACAGGCATGAGCCACTGCGCCTGGCCTACGTTTAAATTTTTCTATTTATCACCAAAGTTGGAAAAATATAGCTCAGTTTTTCAGGTGGTTTGTAAATATTTTCAGAGCAGAATTGTTTCATTCTAAGAAAATATCTAGAATTTCACTAGCCAAAAGAAACAAGTGAGTTCCTACAATGGAAAGGGAGCAACAGGTGATTTTCCCTGCCCTTTTGATGCTAGTACTTTTTCTTCTTCCTTATCCTATCCTGTATCTTCAATGATGAATGAAAAGTTACTATACATATACACTAAAGAACTTATCCATGTAACCAAAACCACCTGCTCCCCACAAACTATTGAAATAAAATTAAAAAAGGAAAAGTTGTTATACATATAGCTTGAAAACACTTCCATTTTCATTATTTGACTCATATGGAAACAAAGACACAAAGGCATTAAGTGAGTGGCTTAACCACTTTACCCATCTATGCAAAGAGGAAGTGAGAATTGTCCTCTGTATCTCTTGACTTCCAAGCCACTGTCTTTCCCTATTATCCTGCTCTATTTGTCTCCCTTAGAATTAAGGAAACAAATCCTGAACATAAAATAGTTGTAGTTAATTTAGAATTCTGTGCTACCTTAAAGTTTTTTATTCTGAAGTGTGAAGTTTCCTTATGTGATTCACCAGTCAAAATTCCCGTGGATTGAGCTGAATATTTCTCACTGCTGTAGTTAGGGATCGATTTATGTTGTTTACAAAAGTATCCTTTAAAGAGTTCAAATGTGAATTTTGAATGTTGTAAGTAGTAGAAAGGGAGTCTAATTTACTGATAACTCAGATGCAATATTAACATGCAAACTTTTCTTAGAGACAAAAGGCATACATAATCATGAGAAAATAGCTTATATTTCAAATGCCATGGATTGCTTTGGGGCAACACTGGGAAAGTGGGATAATCACAGTATTTTCCATATTGAAAATATTTCTCCCAGAAAGCCCTTTAGGGTTATTTATGAAAAACTATTATACTCCTCTCCATACCCCAGCAGCCATCACTTTCTTTTCTCTTTTATACAACAAAAGGGGAAGGAGAGAGGATTTATTATGTCTCATCTAAAGCATTATGACCATCTGAGCATGGAACTAAGCCCTATAATTTTATGATTTCATGATAGTATATAATATCACAGCTGAAAGTGGGATCATTGATTCATATTTACATTTCTGAAAAATAATATGAGATCTATTTCACCCCAAAATGATCAGAATTTTATCTTAAAACATGGGTTTTATTAGTATTTCATAGAATGAACAGGTCAGATATTTTCTACAGCCCTATATGAGGCTCTGCTTTCTCATATAAACTTTAAATAGGCATTACTGTTATCGTGAATTAAACTTACTGTTCATTTTCCATATAAATTGTGTTCACTTGATTTGACCAAAGGATGTCAACATTTTGTTCCTTTCCATTTCTACCATACGCAAGTCCCAAAATTGGTGGGAAAATGACTGTCTTTTATCTAGTAAGAGCTGAATTCCCTTTATTTGGTTCTTCTGCTACCTTACTTAATTATATTTTGAATTGACTTATCTGACGGTATTCTATTTATTTAGATAAGTTTTATGCAAAAATATTTTGAGAAATAACTATATGAATAATTAACAAAAAAGCAATAATGGTAGGTATTATTTTTTGACAGCTTCCTTTGTGTCAAGTATGGTGCTAAGTGCTTTGTACATTTTATCTTAATTTTTAACATAGTTTTATAGAGATCATGATCATGGACAGCCAGCTAGAATCTGCACTTGGATGTGGTATATAGGGCTCCATACCCCATGATGTTTAATTCCACTCTCCTTCCCTCCTAAACTCCATGCTATGTGGTTACAGTACCCAGGGCAATGCTGACATTATTGAAACCTATTACTGAGAATATACAGAATGGTTCTCACCTTAGACCAGTCACCCATTCGCCACACATAGCATTTTGAATAATCCTCACAGTCTTCAGCCTCCCTGGGTCTGGTAGAGAGGACACACTTCTTTCTTGGGTTGGTACATCTAACGGTCCGATGACGTACGCCTTTGCCACACTTGACTGAACACTGGAAGATAACATCAGAGGTTTTAGATAAAGTTGGTGAATTGGAGATATAGATTGCACTGGTTTCCAATAATCTGTCATGAGCCAATCACCCATATAAAAGCCAGATAAAATTATAAATAATAAGTTTAAAGGTAATAACAGGCTAAGCACCAGTATCTAATGCCAGAAGGAGCTTAAGGCACAATGCTGGAGATAAGTGGTTTCAGAAATACTGAACCATTATTACAGAGACTAATATAACAGGGATTATTTAAGAAAGAAATAATACACTATGATCAAAATTAAAGTTACTAAAATTTGATATCACATTTTAAATATAATTATGTAAAAAATTCATTTTAGTTTTTCTAAGATGTACTCTTTTATTTAGCTGGAAGCTATGTTTGTGAAAAATAACAATTTCCTCAGCATGTCATTTCTCAAAAAACATGTTTCAAAGATGAAATAGAGAAAATCTTAGCAAAATGAAATTCAGATGTTTTTTTTTTCTTTGAGATGGAGTCTCATTCTGTCACCCAGGTTGGAGTGCAGTAGCACGAACTTGGCTCACTGTAACCTCCATTTCCTGGGCTCAAGTGATCCTCTCACCTCAGCCACCCAAGTATTTAGGATTATAAGCATATACCACCATGCCCAGCTAATTTCTGTATTTTCAGTAGAGATAGGTTTTTGTCATGTTGGCTGGGCTGGTCTCGAACTCCTGGCCTCAAGTGGTCTACACACCTCGGCCTCCCAAAGTGTTGAGATTATAGGTGTGAGCCACCGTGCCTAGCCAAAATTTAGAATTTCCTTATATAATTATATATTCCTAGAAATTATAATTCTAAATAATTTTTAGAATTAAAATACAATTTGGTTCAAAATTCTTTTGTTTAATAAATAGATATATAATGGATGAGGGTGATATAAAAGCATATATGTATATTCCACTAATTTTCTCTAGGTGCAATCTATTCTCTAATTGACATTTATCCTCCACATTATGGAATATGTATGAACTATTCCTGTTATCCAAAGGCAAGCAGCATTGACTACCTGGACACTGGGACCAAAATTGTTCTGGATATGTGTGTGGGGCATACCAGATATCCTGAAAGCTTTAGCATGGAACTAATGACATTTTAAATAGGTATCCTAAATCTTGCACAAATAAGCAATTGTCTCATAACTTAAAGTTTGTATTTGAATATGTTAGTTTTAAAGTGGACTATGTGATTTGGCACTTTAATACATATATATATATTTTCTTTGCAAGTCAAACTATGCCTGATTCATAAAATTGAGTTTTAACTTAAAGTAAAACAATAGACGTTTTTTCAATTGGTATATTGCATTGTGACATATTATTTCTCTCAGCTGGTGCCAAAAATCTGTATAGTAGAAAATTTCTGACCAATTTTCTCCTGAAGAGTTTGCAAAAATGTTTTGATTGGTTTGCGGTGGGGTATTCTGTTTCTCTGATGGTCATGTGATTCTTCTCTTCAGACTGAACTGATTCATTTCAATGTAAAATATGATATGGCATTCATTTGCAAGAGTATATATTATAAATGAAAAAGAATCCATTAAACAGTATAACCTAGAACGGTAAGAGAAGAGAAAGCCAGGATTTTTGTGAATATGCTTTTTGGAGGGGGTTGGGTTAATTGACAGACATTTAGAAACTGTATTATCTAAGCTATGTTATCCTTATTTTCAAAAGAGTAGCTACTTCAATACAGTATTTTTTAATTACCATTTTTGCATCCTAATATTTTGAAATTACATAGATGGATGATTTTCCTTTTTATGTGTGTAGGTGTGTTGGTACATGTGTGAATATGAGTATATAAGTATGTTTATATGAGTAAATTCGGCCAGACCCTCACCTAAAGTGCTTCAGAGCAACCACTAAGTATAAGTCATGAGTGCCATTTATTATTATGCAAAGATATGCATCATGATAACAGAAAATAAATCACTATGGTTTGGCATGGAACACAACTGTGTTATACACTACAAGCCTGTAGGGGTTGGGAGGGTGCAATGAGTTAAACAACCTTGGGTTCAAATCCCAGCTCTACCACTTAGGTAGGACTTAGGGTAAACTATTTACTTTCTCTGATCTATACTACTCTTGCTTATAACATGATGAAACTTAAGTTTCCTGCACAGGTGATTAAATATAAACAATATACTAAACATTAAGTAAAAACACATTCCTTGTTCACATATAATAATTAAACATTAATTTTCTTTCTTTCCATTTTAAATGTTCAGGGATGTGCAATGAGTTAAGTTTGTATTTTAATGCGTGCCAACTCAAGAGTATAGTCACAGTATATAAGCAAAAATGCAGAGTTTAAAATGTATATAAAATATGCCCTTGATTATGTTGCAATATTTATCGAATAGAAAGTAAATATCTTTGTATTTTTCTATTTCAAAATTATTTGAATGTATTCCTTTAATCAACAAAATTAATAAATAGTATAGAAAAATATCAACTTCCGTGCAGATTCTGAACATGATGCAACTTGATCTTGTACAAGCTAAGAGTCAGAGTAGGAACGGGGAAAGAAAGGGGGCATGTATGCACCTCAGACCACACTCCCGCCTCCCACACGGTCATGCAGTCCTGGCCCTCACAGCGCTGGGCAGAGGCGGGCTTGGGCCCAATGCAGTCCCTCTCTCGGGCTCTAATCAGTGTTCCATTGCTCAGTTGTTGGGTACAGGCCACTTGTCTGCTCTGCATCCCTTTTCCACAAGTTCGTGAACAGGGGGTCCATTCTGTCATCATCCACCTGAAAGTAAAGCAAGAGTCACTGGAAACAAGTTAAAAGATAGCTATCTACTTGTATTAGTCTGTTCTCACACTGCTAATAAAGACATACCAAAGACTGGGCAATTTACAAAGGAAAGAGGTCCAGTTGACACAGTTCCATGTGGCTGGGGAGGCCTCACAATCGTGGTGGAAGACAGGGAGGAGCAAGACACATCTCATGGCAGGAGGCAAGAGAGGGTGTGTGCAGGGGAACGCCCCTTTATAAAAGCCATCAGATCTCATGAGAGTTATTCACTATCATGAGAATAGCATGGGAAAGACCCGCCCCCATGATTCAATTACCTCCTACAGGTCCCTCTCATGACATGGGAATCATGGAAGCTACAATTCAAGATGAGATTTGGGTGGAGACACAGTTAAACCATATCAATACCATATATTTTGACATGTCTAGAGTTAGCAGACTGTTACATGGCGACTTTATATATATATTTTTAACCAAACACAATAGTTTTCTCCAAGATGTCCAGGCTTCCTCTTGCTTTGAATGCTCCATATTTCTTCTCTCGGAACTTGTTCTTATTACAATCTCAGTGTCCATCAGACTCTGTCCATGTCATATTATAAACTGCCTTTCACTGCTTACCATATCACTATACTGTGGGACTTTGTAAGTATAAAATTGCTAGTATCCAGGAGTTATTCTTTGTAATTTACATCTTTACAATAGCCCTATGTATTGGGTATCACAAATATCATGGCCAAATTTACAGAAAGGGAAACTCAGGCACAGAGAGGCTTAATAACTTACCAAAGGTCACAAAGTTGTGGCACCAACAATTCAAATGAGGCTGTAGACTACTTAACAATGAGAGATATGGGGGTATTAGAAAAGTAACAGAAGCCTGTGATTGACCTCTTACCTGGATAAAGCAGTCACCAAGGTATTACACTTAGCAGCAGCAACTAGATTTCTGTGACCAGGCTATATCCTCCCACATGGAGCTACATATGCTTCTTTAGGCTAGCCAATGTCTAGCTTTGATATGATCATGGACACTGGAATAACAGACTCAGGGCTAAACTTAACATGACTCCATTTTACATGCTCTCAGGACTCCAATATTATTCTTTGATCTCACTGATTCACCAGCTAATACATATGTATTTTAATATCTAGATGGAGAGCTACCTTAAGGACCACGAAACACCTGCCCAAATTCACTTTAGGAAAGAACTAAAACCTATAACAGAAAAGTGATTCTTAAAATTTGGTATTTGTATGATTCCTGTCAATAAAAATCTTCCCTATATTTCTCATTACTTGGGCAATCATCTAGGGAGACCCAAATTAACTATTTCAGCACAACACAGAGCAGTCAGAATCCCTGAGGTTATTTGTAGGTAACTTATTAGCTGTACACATTCCTGAAATAATACTTATTAGCTGTAAGTTTCTATTTTTTAATTTGTAAGAGGGTTATTATTTCCTGACATACAATAGGTTCAGTATATATTATATATAGTAGCATTTTTAAAATGATTCATACTTATTCATATATTTTTCTAGCTACATCTCCCACTTGTTCGGAAAATAAACCGTATGCTCATCTTGCTTACCAAACACTTTGTATTTTCACCTCATGATATTTGTAGAATCCTGTGCCTGGATCCTTGACAGCCAGCCCCACGCCCATTCCTCCTAGAAGGGCTTCTCCATTCAACCAATGGGGATTGACCTTTTCTTTGCTCTCCATTGCCTGGCTTGTAGCACTCACACGACTTATTAGATATTACCTAGGGAAGCAGAGGGGCTCAAAGGCTACCTAATGAATCTGGCCTTCCTTTCTTTGTAATATATAAGCTCCTCAAAGGCATATATCAATGTTTTGTTTTTGTTAGCATCCATAACACTTTTACATAATAGGTTTTGATAAACATTTCTTTCTTTTATTTATTTATTTTTTTTGAGATGAAGTCTCACTCTGTTGCCCAGTCTGGAGTGCAATGGCACAGTCTTGGCTCACTGCAACCTCCGCCTCCTGGGTTCAAGCTGTTCTCCTGCCTCAGCCTCCCAAGTAGCTAGGCCTATGGGCATGTGCCACCATGTCCCCCTAATTTTTGTATTTTTTAGTACAGAAGGGGTTTCAACATGTTGGCCAGGCTGGTCTTGAACTCCTGACCTCAAGTGATTCACCCGCTCTGGCCTCCTAAAGAGCTGGGATTACAGGCATGAGCCATTGTGCCTGGTCATAAACATTCCTTGAAATGGAATTTATGTTTCTGTTTTACAGAAGTAACCTTAATTATTCTGGATTTACCAAACCCAAGTATTCCTAGCAATGATCCACATTTTGGGGAGTCATATCCTCTTACAGCCTAGTAAATCTCATCTGTAAGTTAGTTTAATTGTAAATGATTTTATGTTTCTATTTCTGAGAAAGGAAATAGAAGCCTTTACAAAGTTATTTTTCCTGGTCTATCCAGCATGTTGCAGACCTGCCATTTTGTTTTGGAGTCCCCAGGTGGATTTCTCCTAAAGTGCGTATCTTCCAAATTTAGTTTAGTTTCTGCTTCATATTTCTGCACAAGAATATCCAGAAAATAATCCCAATCTAAGTCCATCTACATATCTTTTCCAACTATGGAACTCAGAAGACACTACTGGGTTCTTCTGTACTGAAAAGAGAAGTATTTGCAATTTCATGGAATCTCATATTTTTAAGTAAAATAAAAATTTGAGATCCTCAATATAATTATAAAAAGTTACTTTTCCTATTCCTTATGAAAACCACTGCAAAATAAGAACTAAAATATAAAATGTATTCTAATGAAAGAAAACATTTTCGTGGCTTAGAACTTAATTTGGAAGGATCCCATTTCCTTATCTTTAAGAGACCTTAACTTACAAAGGTATTTACTAGTGAATTCATCTATTTTATATTTGGCCCATAGAATGCCATCAGGCCATTTAGTGACTTTTTCAATAAATGTGAATGGAAATTAGAATTTTTTTACTAGGTTGGAGAAAGGGGAAAGACAAGAGGAATAAAGGATGCACTCTTCCAGTAAGTCTTGGAAAGTTTTCCTGTGATGACCCTTAATAATTGCCCATGTTCATTTCTTTCTTCCAATATTTTGCTTAACCTCACTAACATCACAGCTTGGTGGTTCAAAATAAATTGCCTCCTTTTCCAAGGGAAGGGAGATAATAATCTCTAACAAAAAGACTTCCAGTCTCCAGCTGCAAAAATTTCTCACTCAGAAATGTACTGACCTTTTGAAACTAGTCATTTTACCAAGTCATTATTGAGACATTTTTCTCCAAGATAGTTGAGTTCAGGGAATGAAAAATAAATAGTGTGTTGTATTGTATACTCTGCTCCTTCACAGACCAACTTGGGAAACAACAAACATGCTCTAGTCCTCAAATCCAGCTCATTCAAGATTCCTGATGTATCAGAAAAGGCCATGGCTCTTTCACCAAATTGGAACAACTATATGGCAATATAAAACAAATTGTGTTTTGAAGTATTTTAACATTATTTAACACAGATAATTTAGCATCTTAATATATGTTAAAGGGGATAGAGAAAAAGAGAATTCTGAGGAACAGCAGTAACAGTAAGGTTCCTGGTTCTTCAGCTGACAGGGCCAAGGCCAAAAATACTACTTTATGTATCTGTCCAGCACTGAATGGAAATGACCCAAGGACCTGACGGTAGGCAAGGATAATTCCCTAGGTCACTGTACCTGATTACTACTCTGTATCATGAAAAAGCTTCACTAGTTCACACACTTATGCAGTTAGGCTGAAAAGCCTACACCCAGGAAGGTGCAAAGAACATGACATTACTGAAGGTATGTCCATTCCTTTTCTCTTATGCATTTCCTTTTATATATCATTTTCGTATTCTTTTAAAAGCATATATTTGCCTGGGGTAGCATTGTTAGAGCAGGAATGCAAAAGACAGAAAAAGTTGATAATCAGCTTCTGCTACTATAAATCAAAAATAGAATTCTAAGCCCTCCAGCTGACTGAATGGATCCTCGTCTCTCAGCTAAGGGGACACAATTAAACTTGAAAAACTAGTTCAGACCATTATATGGAAAGAGGGTGGTTAGACATGCCTCATTATTACTCTCCTTCTTTTGGAGCTCAGGCATACAACTGACCAGCATTAACATTAAAACAGAAATCCTAAGACTAACCAAATAGACTCTTTGTAGCAATAAGATACTAAATTCCAACTTGACTCTACTATAATATCACATGACAGATAGCAGGGCCCTCAAAGAAACCAAACTATTTTACCCCAAAATTTGACATACTTTGAAATGGCCCTGCAAAGCTGCCTCTTGTTGGGGAAACTGACATTCTATAGGGAATCCCCTTCCCTTACCAGGTCTTTTGCTGATACTTTAAAGATTGGCTGAGAGTCCAGCACATTTTAAGGATCTGAAGAGGAAACACTGCATCTATTGCCCCTGGAGGTCAGCCACCTATGAGACTTCATCTATATAATGTGAACTTTGGTCTCTACAACCCGGTATCTTAACGCAGACATTCCTTTCTCTTGATTCCAGGTCTTTAGATAATAATTTAACCCTCAACCAATAGCCAATCAGAAAATCTTTGAATCCACCTTTGACCTGTAAGTCACCCCTCCCCCAACAGCTTCAAGTTAGACCAAACCAAGTTATGTCTCACATGTATTGACTAACATCATATGTCTTCCTAAAACATATAAAACCAAGCTGTAACCCGGTCACCTTCAGCAAATGTTCTCAGGGCCATGTGAGACCATGTCATGGGTCATGATCCACAACTTTGGCAATATAAGCTTCTAAATTGATTGGAGACCTGTGTCAGATACATTTTGGTTTACAGTATCTAAAATATACTGAATCTACAGAAAGCAAGCCTTGAAATTCAAACTTTGTAGATGAGGTATTTTCCAAATTCTTTTTTTGTTGTTTGTTTTATTTTTTAGATGTAGTTTCGCTCTTGTTGCCCAGGCTGGAGTGCAATGGTGTGATCTCTGCTCACCACAACCTCTGCCTCCCAGGTTCAAGTGATTCTCCTGCCTCAGCCTCCCGAGTAGCTAGGATTACAGGCACGTGCCACCGTGCTTGGCTAATTTTGTATTTTTAGTAGAGACGGGGTTTCTGCAAATTGGTCAGGCTGGTCTCAAACTTCCGACCTCGGGTGATCCCAAATTCTTTTAAGCTCTCATTAACATAGCATGGCTAGATTTAGAGGGCTTTAGTAATTGACTTTTTTCATGGAGGGTGTGAATAGGGAAATCAGGACTAAGCATTCGCCTGCATGACACTAATTCCCAAAGAGATTAAGAAAGAAAAGCTCAAATATGGTTAATTAGCAACTCTGTTCCTCTCCCTCTTACCTCCCCCATACCTACTCTTTGTGGTAGATGGCCATGAAGACGGTTACATCAGTTATAGACTGCTATAAAATGACACATTATCTGCCTATCTGAATTGTAGGGTGTGTAAATTCACCATGAAGCTATTACAGAAGCTCTTGTGAGGGGAAGATCAATGCTCTGACTACTTAAGAACTTACAACTCTGTCCTAACTCACTGGGCTTCAACAAATTCCTGAGTGTCAGGACAAAGTGAATATTCCTGTCCCAATATTTAGAGGAATCAATCCAGCCTCACTCTTTCTGTCACCCCATCCCTAAAAGTTTTCAGGATTTTGGACACCAGGGCTGAGTCCCAATCAAGCTAAACCTTAATTTTTATGTGAAAGCAGGTAGATTGCAGCCCTGTGTTGGCAGCCATGCCAAGTAGCCTTGTTGCTAGGCTGGTCCAAAATTATACTCAGGTTCCACTCACCTGTCTTTGCCCCAACTTCCAGTAACCAAGGCATGGGCTTCTTTCTTCCTACTCCACTTACAGCTGCTCAGCATTGCTGTTTTGTCCTCTACTTGTGAATTCCTTGCCTGCTTTGTTACCTAATACTCATTGGGGGGTGTCAGAGGAAACCAGAGCATCCGTGGTACAGTAACTGGGACCCGGGTCACAAAGTTGATGGTGAGAGATCAGGGATTGGGCAGTTTGCTTCAGGAACTCTGGGCTAGGAAGTGAGAATTTAGCCAGAGGAATCCGAAACACTACACTGGCTTTGTTCTGCTGGGGTCTGGGTCATGGCAGTCCCAGTTTGGTTTATGTTACTGTGGGCAAATTCTAACAAACACCATTTTGGAGAATTCAGGAGCAAACAGCTATGTTCAACCAAATAACAAAGTTTTTTGAAGAGGGGACCTAGAGGTTATGAAATGATTTTAAATAAAAAGTGATTTTAATTACTCCTCAGCAACCATCCCTCCCAATACCCCTTCCTTAAGTGGAAAATCTTGGCCTTGCTACCTTGCTTTCTTAGATCTTGCTCATTTAAGACCTTAAATTTTGCTACGTATCCTTTGGCAATGTTTTTAAGAAAATGTGATTTCAATGATATTCCGAGTATGTTTTAAAGGACAGCAATCTAATTGACAAATAATGCTTTAAGGGTCCTTGGAATAGTGTTACCTTGTTTGACATGGTTGCTCATTGCACTTTCGAATCTGTGGCTCTGGCTTGGTTAAGTATTTGCATTTCTTGTTGTCCACAATGCTGATATTTTTGCTCATGATTTTTGTGCAGGACACTGTTGTCTTCCTTTCTCCTGAAAAGAACAAATAACCAAAGAAATATTATTATAGGCCTTTATGTAATGGATTTAGGAGGTGTTCATAGGCTTATTATGCTTTTTTTTTTAAAAACTTTCTTATAATTTCAATTTTTATTTTATTAAATTTTATTGATTCATATTAGATGTACACATTTTCAGGGTATATGTGATAATTTGATATATTCATATAATAAAATCAGGGTAAGTTGGATATTCATCACTTAAATATTTATCTTTTCTTTATGCTAGGAACATCTGAATTATTCTCTTCTAGTTATTTTGGAATGTACAATCTATTAATGTTAACTATAGTCACTCCATTGATTTATTGAACACCAGGTCTTATTTCTTCTATCAACTTTTATTTTAGATTCAGAGGGTACACCTGCAGGTTTGTTACATGTTATTATACTTTTCAAAGATATTTTAAACAACTTTTAGAACAATGAAGATATTATTTATAATTTACATAACAAAATGTACCTCTAGGCTTAAAAGGGATGAGTAATAAATATTCCTTGTTAGAAATTAAATGGCAAGTTTTATATACAAAGTGATAATGGCAACATAAATTAAAAAGATACAAACTGAAGACATTGTAAAGGATTGTGGCCATCTTTTAGCATTAAGTGGTGGAAAGCTATATTTCCAAAAAGTTAATCTCCCTAATGAGCCTTCCTGAAAGCACATAAACATGTGTGCACATTTTATCATTTGGTTTGTACATCATTAGTGCTTTATAATAAGTTATGGAAAGCACATTTATTTTCAGTATAACTCAAACCTTTATTCTTATCACCTCTAATAAAGACCCCAAGAATTCTAGAAATCTTTACCCAAATGATTGTCATCATCTGTAAGAAAAGATGGGACTCTTACCATCTTTTACCGGATTTCAGAAAACTGGCTTTTCTACTTTCTCTACTGTGATAAAGTTTGATTATAGGATGTAAAAATGACAATTTCTATGCTGTATTCCTTTTGCTTACACAGCCCTGTAAGCACACTTCCTTTACAGGAGTTATATTATTCATCTTACAATTAAAATGTCTAGTAAGTATGTGCTAATTTCTGTTTCTCTTTGGAAAAGTCTTATATACAGATTTCTTGTGAGTAGAAAAAGATACACATCTGTATAAGATTTAATAATCTTACTTAATCCATTGTTTGACGCTGTAAGATAGTTAAATCAGCCCAAAATTTTGAAGCCAGATTGGTCATGAAGAAGTAAGAAGACATCACAAGTCTGCTGGTTCACTATTGAAAGGCCCATTATTTAGGGTGCTATGACTGACATGGAAGCTTAGAGCATTCATGCTGGTAATGACAAACAAGAAAAGCTGGGCTGGCGGCAGGGAGGTCATTCTGCCACTCAATTAACAGAAAGAGCGGCTGGCATCAATAATGAGGAAGGAAGGGATGTAGACAGAGAGGCACTTTGAATAATTTTGGAGTACTTTTTACTTTAGTTTGAATGGGAGATGGTAAGAGGCAACTGTGTGGCTAAGTAAAAAGCAAAATAATAGCTTTAGGTTCAGAGTCTTTCCTTGATTTCCTCTCAGTAGCTCTGAGCATAGTCCCACCGCAATTTGTAGTATAAAAACATAACTGCATTTGTATACATGTGTAAATTAAATAATTATTATGTGGTTATTGCATATCATGTTATTAAAGCCATTTGGACATTCAGTTCAATCAACAGTGATAACACAATGTTGGCTAAGTTATTTCCTTTTTAGGAAATCTTGGAGTACTGATGGAATGCCGCTTATTCTATGGGAGCTCAATATAGACGAGTGTCAGGCAGGTAACAGGCCCTTTCCTTTGAGTGGAATGAGGTATGCCTCCTACCAGTACCCTATGGCATTCCAGAAGTGTACACTGGTAGGCCAACAATGGGGAGGGCCTTGAGATGGCATCCAACCACAGGTTAAAAAGTGGATTAGGAAAAAATCATGGCCTATAGGCAGATGAATTAGAAAATAGTACTCGTCCTCCACATAGAGGTGGCCCCACAGCAGGCTGCATGGCTTGGCAAATGGAACATGGACTGGATTGCAGTCCCCTTGGCTGAAGACTTTATGCAGTGCACAAACTGCCTGAATGTGGGAGCTATACCCTCTGAGGTCCTCTTGAGCGAAACTTTGCAGCTCATGCAACAAGGTGACCTGATGCTAACTTGTAGAGGAAAGGCGGTCTTTCACGTCCCTGGCAGATACTTAGAAGCTGCCCATGGTATTCCTTGGTAGGTCAAGAAGGATGAGGTGTAGATTCAGACTTAATCACAGCAGTGCTCAAAACCCAACAACTTCAAATAATTTTCAAATAAACTGCTAGAGAAGCAGAAATGACATGCTCTGTTTTTTTTTTTTTTTCCCATGGAGAATATAGGCATCACAAGGTAAGATTTACCAAAATGTAAAATTTTGGGACAGATTTTTGGTCAGCTTCCTCTTAGCTTCGTATGCTTCAGGGGCTCTTTTATGACCTGAAGTATATATATCAAATAGATATTATGCAGATTTTGTATAATGCTAGCTTAGGTATTATTTCTACATTATTATGATGCGATAGCAAAAAGCAGGATTAAAATAAATACTACTTTTATGAAGTATAAATGTTAGTTCTAAAATTTAACTTGAAGCCTTGACACTTTTACAGAATAGATGCAGTTGCCTAAATTCATTTATATGATGACATTTTGCCAACTGCAACACAGAAAGATGATGGGCATTATCCAGAAAGCTTTTGCTGAACATACATATATAGTCACAGAATAAATAACCCAAGGCTGATTATAATGCTTTTTTCCCCTATCCTCAGAAAATATTTAACCTTAGTTATATTAGCCTACTGCTTACGTACTGAGATACTGAAAAAGAATTTTTTAACTATAAGTATTGTTATATCAGAAGGGATATAGGTATCGGCATCATTTTAGGGACACGTTAGTAGTTTTCTAAGAAAGTATGAAGGTGCGTGAGTATGAATTGAGACATTTCCATTTACATTGTAAGAAAGGTCTCCTACATCGTAAGTTTTTTGGTAGCTAGGGGAAGCTTAGCTCTTTTTAAAAATTTCATTGAACAAAAACAATAGAATTAGAAAAAAAACTCATTGCTCAGCTACAGACGTGTTACGCCTATGAAAATACAACTAAGATCTTAAAGCCATATGGAAATGTTATTGTTTGAGTTTTTCTTTTATATATTTAAATGCCCCAGCCAACACAGGAAATTTCCATTTTAGCATCTAATAGCAGTATCTACAATGCATCCAATACTGTGGCACCTGGGGACAAACAGAAAGTGATGAAATAACTGACTTTCTGCCTGAATTATGAGAGCTGTAGGCTGTTGACAGAGTATTACTTGCTTTATGGTGATTAACTTCACCTCTTGGTCATTCCCATTAAATTAGTCTTGGGGAAATCTGTCTGGATGTTTCGAATACAATTATAAATAAAATAAAATAACCATTATGCATTCATCTCTATTGAATTGCAATATCTGAAAATGAAGGGTAACTTTTATTTACTAATTCTTTGTGCTTTGGAAATTTAACAAAGACTAGACATTATATTAAGTGAGCTGCCTTTTCAGATAAGCTGACACTTTTTACTATAAAATATGTGCTCTGTATTTAACCCATAAAATGGATGTTTCAAAATAAAACTAAATGCTATTGAGGTATATCACATTACTAGAACTTGCATTGTAAATGCTGAAACATATTTTTGGTTGCGGGTTCAGTGTTTGAATATGCATAACTGAAATTTTCTATATATTATTTAACATTCTAAAATTTTAAATTAAATTATAGAACGCTGTAAGACAGGGACTATGTGTGTGTGTGTGTATGTCTGTGTGTGTTTGTAAATTTCTTTATAATTTTTATAATTTTCTTTCAAAATTTCTACTTATTAATTTTCTATTGGATTGACAATGGCCAGTAAGCATGAGAACCAAAAGTATATATACTCTAACGAGGATGAAGGACTTTTCTCTGAGCGCTTCCTAGAGCTTTGTAAATGCTGATTATTTTTTACACCTACATTTATTTAACTTAAATAACTTTCAAAATCATGTCATGCCATTTACTTTTCATCCTTTTTTTTACATTAAAAACTGTCATTCCCTTAGGATATTGTCTGAGTGTTAAAATGACTAGTTCATTTTTTTATTTTAATGAAAATAATTTACTTTGCTTTGTTCACAACACCTAATATATAACTAATCTGATCTTGCCATTTATATGCACGCAAATATTTTAATGAGATCACATACCTGTCAAGTTAAATTTAACCTTCATGAACTTGCTTTCATCCTACTTTTCTGATCAAATCACTTCCCACCCACCAATCCTCATATTTTACACTCCAGTAATAACATTTTCACTTCCAAGAAAGCCTTCCACCTGGCACGTGGGTGCCTCTGCACCAAGGTATATCATTGGAAGGCTTTCTATATCTTCCTCTATCACTGAGTAAGGTGATTTTATTATTATCTGACTTCCACAAGATGGACTGTGAGTTCTCTGAAAGCAAGACATATTCATCTTTGGACCACCTATCAATAGTGGATGCCTGGTCAATACTGGTAAAGGAATGAATGAGTGAAATATAAGCATGCAATTCAAGCTGTCAGTGCTTTCTATACTAAGAGGTTCATCTCAATACTATGTTTTCTAAAATGGTGACAAAATCATTTGCAAACTAAATGACAAATCATCGGGAATCCAGTTCCTCTTATGGCAAATCCAGTTCATGGATTATCACTTACGTGTTAAAAATCAAGGTTATGAATAGTTTCTGTCAATATAAGATGTTTTTATTAATAAATGAAATAATATCAAATTATATTAAATATTGAAATAAAATAATGCAGGAAAAAATGGAAAATATATTCTGCTGCATTTTCTTTGGCAAATAATGTTTATTTTGGTACATGTATAGTACCTTTAAAATGCAAAAACAGGCCAGGCATGGTGGCTCACACCTGTAATCCCAGCAGTTTGGGAGGCTGAGGCGGGTGAATCATGAGGTCAGCAGTTTGAGACCAGCCTGACCAACATGGTGAAACCCAGTCTATACTAAAAATACAAAAAAATTAGCTGGGTGTGGTGGCGGGCGCCTGTAATCCCAGCTACTTGGGAGGCTGAGGCAGGAGAATCACTTGAAACCGCAAGGTGGAGGTTGCAGTGAACTGAGATTGTGCCACTGCACTCTAGCCTGGGCAATAAGAGCCAAACTCCGTCTCAAAAAAAAAAAGTAAAAAACAGAACAAATCACACCCTTATAGATGTTATTTCCTGTTAAATATATTCTAGAGGGTTTTAAAAGGTATAGGCTTTTGAATACTGAAATGTTTTCCTCAACTTGGACCCAAAGGCTTGGATATCTACTTACGATCTGGATATGGACAAGGGAAGCAGTGTCTAGAGGATCCCAGGATAGTCATAAGTTAGACAGACTTGGACTGGTGGACTGGTGTGAAGAATGTGGAATGTTGGCTTATTTTTTTTCCTTCAAAGTAGATCTGCTTAGGATTTCCTAAAAGCATGTTTAACTCTTCATGTGTTTCATAAGGGGTTATTGAATTTTGGGGTCCTTATTCTATTTTATTTCATTAATCTATTCACTAGATCAAAACAAATCTTAAAGTTATGCAGTTAATGCTGATTCCACACACAATCCGCAGATATTTTGGAATAATACATTTATAATGCCTCTGAAGACTAAGATCACTTAAAACAGGTCTTTAATGTCAAAAGGAACCTTGTAGCAAACTGATCCACACTTCTGAGATGCCAAAATAAATTTAAACCATTCCTCCAAATATTTTAAGATGTTTTAGAACTCTAATGCAAAGTAAACATTTCTTTCACAAAAACATTTCAAGCCATTTGAAAATAAAAGAACTAGTTTTAATGACTGATGTTAAAATACAAAATGATATGTCAATTCAAATATTTCTAGAATTATCATTAGACTCAAAAGACTGTGATGGAAAGTGTGATAACTTACATATGTATGTTAGACTGTTGAAAAATTTACCTGAGATGATCAGCCTTCATTAGAGATTTTAAGGCAATATTCCTTTTAAAAGAGAGAATTTTCATCTCTTAGGCTTTTCATATCTTATAATAACTGACAATACTAAATTAATACACATGTATAATAAGTTCAGTTTGAGTTACCATTTTAAAACTTAGTTTGAGATGCTGATGTAAAATATAATTATGATAAAAATTAGCTAGATAACCATATCCTTTTAAATGTTTATTTTCCCACTTATTACAGTATTGACAATTTAATATCTTACAACAGAATTAGAAAAATAACATCTTATACACAAATTTGATACTGCCCTGTGATACTTTACTTGCTCTTAATATATTCATGTGAAGTAGAATACTATTATTATTCCTCTTTGCTGTTGAAGATAAATTTTGCATGAATCTGTTTCCAATATTCTGTGCTTTGAACTTACTCTCATTTAATTCATGAATATGCTGAAAGATTAGAAAGCTCTTTCTGGCTATAAAATCGGTGATATGAAGTCAGAAATGATGCGGTCCTTGAAATTCTGTCCATCCACTTTATTTATGAACTGCAAAGGAAAATAATATCCAAAAGCCCAGAAATATTTTGGCATTGAAATGAATATGCACCCCATTAACATAGAGATAATCGAAAACTGTTGACTAAACACAGTGGAGCAGAGTTGGAAGAGGAGATCTATTCAAGCACAAATCATACAGGAGTTGTGTATTATTAGAATGACTATTTGACAAAATCAGCCATTTGAAATAAAAATAAGAGCATATCTAAATTCTTACATAACAAAATATAATAAAACATCCATTTGTATCCAAAGAAAACCTAAATAATCTCTACAGGACATGCTGTATTTTGTGGAAATAAACTACATTAAGCCTCCTGAGCCATTCATGAAGGCAGTATGATGAGCAGGAAGGAAGACTTGAACCCCTGAGTCATTGATTCTAATCCTGGCTCTACCCAAATGGGCCATGCGACCTTGGGAAGTCACTTAACCTCTAAGCCCCCTTCAATTTTCTCATGTTGATAATTAAGAAGTTATGTTTAAGAATATCTAATATTTCTCCTGACCCTGAAACAAAAAGAATTTACAGTCAACCTCTATTCCTTAATGCTTAGCAATAAGAAAAATATATTTTAGGAAGTAATTAATGAATTTGGGGAAGAATGTTGACCCTAGACAATTTGCTTTTTAAAATTGAAGGCTGACAAGTTCTGTATGTTTAACTCCTTCTGATGCAGCTTCTATTAGATCAAAATGGCAGAAGGAGGAAAAAATAAGAATAAAAAAATTTACTGGGCAAACATTTTCCTGTCTAGAGTTTTAAATGTAAATGGATTTTAACAACTGCTTTTCAGTGGTATAAGGTGAACCATCAGCCTGTCTGTCTGTCACTTTACTCCTCCATTTCCTGCCCCCCAACCACAAGACGGGCGCTTGTTGGTAGGATTGCAGATATGACTAAGAATCTTATCTGAGTTATGTTAAAGAGAAAAATATAACTGTATATTTTTGTTGTGAATGTGTTTGCTTCTATTTTGTGCCTTTGTTTTTTATTTGGGTAGAGAAGGTGAAGTACAGCCCCTTAAGAAAGATGAGCTCCTGGCATCAGTGTAGGATGAGTGGAGCAGAGGAACAGGAATTTGTGAATTTGGGTGCATATGGGAGCATCAGCAGGAGAGGATGGGAGGACAGAAGAGCTCAAGTCATAGGGCAGTAATAGGGCCCAGGAAGAGAAACATGGCCACTGAAAATTTCTTGAGTGACTGATAACATTTTTTTAAATTGAGAGAGTGATTTGAAATCTTTTTGTTGTAACCACCTTATATCCTTGGGGAGCAAAGTGAATTCCTTATAACTTCACCATTCCTCTGCCCCTGATGTTGCCTTTGCTCTGGCAAAGGTGCTCCTGGAGTCAGGTGAGAACCTCAAAGCTCTGAGCCCTCTGCCAAAGGATGCTCCTTCCCACTCTGTGCTCCTTGAATATTCTTGGCACCTTCTTTCTCCTAAGGACACAGCTTCTTACTCTCACTGTAGCCTTCAGCGGGGTGACCACCGTTTTGCTCACTTCCAGGTACCTTTGGATCTAGATGTGGTGCGGCTGCCATGCTCCTCCCTGCCACTACCAGACCCCTCTCCCTTTCTGTTCTATAATCTCACCTCTATTTTCTGATATCAGCCTCTATATTTCCAGCCTTTTAGTACCATGAGACTACCAAGTCTTTCCCTTTAGCACCCTGAGACTAATAATTATTTAACCCCTCAAGACCCTATACTCCATCAATCCTACCACCATTTTACTGTCTTTTTTTTTTTTTTTTGCCCCCATGTCTTTATGTTCCTTCTATTGCTCCTAAATTCCGTGATCCAACACTTTCAGCCTCTTGCATACAACCTCAGGTCAAGCACTCACTCCTCTCTTACTTTATCATACTCACTTGGCAATTTGCAAACTCACTTCACAAGTGCACTCGCATGCTGTACATAGCTAGAGGGTAACATACATCATAAGGACTGGCATCAACCTAAATTCATGACCATTGACTTTAAACAGACTATTACTCCAGATAATCAAAATACACATACCCATTTCATTCATTATCTAAGTGATTGATTCACATTTTCTCTTTTCAAAATGTCAATACTTCCTTTTCCACCCTCACTCTCAGCCAGATAGCCTTTATTGAGAAAATAGTTTCAACTGTAACTTCCCAACACCTATCTTTTCTCCTGTTAGTATTGATGAGTTGTCCATATTTTTGCCTAAAGCCACCTTCACCATCCCATCCCATTTGAATATCACTTCAGCAATTTTTTTTGCTCTCTCCTTTGCATCCCTAGTTTTTTGTTTTATTCTAAAAAATGCACATTGGCAAACAATGTTGTATAATATACCCTATTGAAAACAACATCAAACTGCTTTGACTCATATCCTCTCTTACCCCTGCCATGTTTGTTTTCTACTTTCAGCAACATTCCTGAGTTACCTAGAGTCTCTTTCTTCAATTCTTCTGCTATTTTCTGTTGAATCCATCCACACAGTCTTTCAAGCCAAACACTTTATTAATTTTTATAGGATAAAATTGACTTTCATGTTCCAAATTTATTTATAAAATATAATGACTATAATATATTTAAGTATAACAGTCATTGTCAGTCTACATTTTTTTATTTATTAGCAACTTTTGATATAGTTGATCATTCCCTCCTTCTTCTAATACTCTCTTCACTTACCATACAGAAGAGCATTGTCTCCTGCATGTTTTTTTTTTTTTTTTCTGGCTATGTTGTTGGCTACTCATTTCAATAGGCTTTGCTTATTTCTCCTCATCTCTCCAAACTCTAAATGGTGGCATACCCCAAGTTTCAATCTTCTAATAGCTTCTCTCTCTCTTCACTCAATATTGGTCTACAGATAAAGAATATATGGATATTTTTAAATGCCAAGGATACATAAAGTCTTTGGTGACTATTCTCACTTGGCATTTAAAAATATCATCCATATATTATTTATCTGTAGCCTGATACTCTCTCCTGAATGTCAGACTTATATACCTAACTGCTTACTTGACATCACACTTAGATGTCCAACAGACATTTCAAATAAAACTCCCTCCTAATCCTGCTATTCCACAGACTTCCTTTTCTTTCATTTTTTTTTGAAACGGAGTCTCACTCTGTCACCGAGGCTGGAGTGCAGTGGCAGGATCTCGGCTCACTGCAAGCTCCGTGTCCCAGGTTCACGCCAATCTCCTCCATCTCCCAGGTTCACGCCATTCTCCTGCCTCAGCCTCTCGACTAGCTGGGACTACAGGCGCCCACCACCACACCCGGCTAATTTTTTGTATTTTTAAAGACGGGGCTTCGCCGTGTTAGCCAGGATGGTCTCAATCTCCCGACCTCGTGATCTGCCTGCCCCGGCCTCCCAGAGTGCTGGGATTACAGGTGTGAGCCATCGCGCCCGGCCTTCCACAGACTTTTCTATGTAAGGCAGTGGTGACTTAACCCTGCAGTTTGCTTGGCAAAAACCATCACAGTCATCCTTGACACATCTCTTTCTCTCATGCTCCACATTTAGTCTATCAACATTATCTATTAGTTCTACTTTCAAAATATATACAGAACCTGACCATTTCCTCCCTCCTCTATTGCTACCACAGTGGTTCAACTGTCATCTCTTTCCTGGATTATTGTAGTAACCTCTTGACTGATCACTCTACTTGTACCCTTTTTCTTTATTCACTGTACAAACAATTCAGAAACAGAAATAACTTTAAAAAACATTAAGCCAGAATAAGTCACTCTTCTATTTAAACCTTCCAATAGCACCCTACATCATTCAGAGTAAAGGAAGGACATACAAGTATTCTGGCTATACTTTGAGTATGCCAAGCTCTTCTCCTGCCTCATGGCTTTTGCTTAGAATGCTCTGCCCTTGTAGTTGGTGCCCACTCATATCCACTTCAGGTTTTTTAATCAGTGGGATCTTCTCATTGAGGTTTTTTCTGATCACCATATTTAAAACCGCACCTAACCCTTCTCATCTTCACAACTCCTATTTTCCCTCCTTGCTTTATTTTTATCTAGAGTACTTATCAGAATTTGATACCATATTACTTACTTGCATGTTTGCTTTCTGTCTCCTCTCTCCCAAATCCACTCCCCCAAACCCAGTCACTGCACCTTCCCCACTTCTGCTGCAGCAACATTTAGGCTATATATGTGAATAGTTTATTTGCACAGAAAACAAAATAGATGGTTCACTTCTTTGCACACAATATATATGTATATATCATACTTTCATATAATTGAATATTTTTTCAGCATTAAAAGGAATCAGTTACTAGAAGGCCATAGAAAATGTGTTCAGTGGAAATGAGAACTGAAATAATATACTGCTGATACAGATACAGATGGATACAAGTGTAAATTGGAAATCTCATGACCTGAGATCTCGTGTTGGCTTTACTACTAACTGATTCTATGAGCAACCACAATCTGTTTAACTTGCAGGACACAATTATCTTATTGGTACAATAAAGGGATAGGATTAAGGATTATTATTATTATTATTATTATTATTTATTATTTTTGAGACCGAGCCTCTCTCTGTCACCCAGGCTGCAGTGCAGTGGTGTCATCATGGCTCACTGGAACCCCCGCCTCCCGGGTTCAAGCAATTCTCATGCCTTAGCCTCCTGAGTAGCTTGGATTACAGGTGTGCACCACCATGCCTGGCTAAGGATTAAGTGATTTCTTAGTGTCACATTTGATGCTTAACTAATTATGTTCTTTTGCCTCCTTAACCTCTAGTATAAGAACAAAAATTAAAAAACAAACTTGGAACACAATTTCAGGATGCATTTATATGTATTGAAAATAGTGGTATACTTTTAAAAAAGAGCAAACTAAAGGAATTGGAAAATTACTTTCTTCACACTCTCTGTATACAGTTGGCCCTCAGTATCAGCAGGCTTTGCATCTACAGTTTCAACCATCTACAGATCAAAACCTTAGATATGAAAGGCTGCCTGTAGGTACTTTCCATCCCATGGTTAGTTGAATTGTGGATGTGGAACCAGCGGATCAAGAGGACTGACTGTGCTACACATCATTTTATGTCAGGAACTTGAGCATCGTCAAATTTTGGTATCCACAGGAGGTCTTGGATACCGTGAGCCTTGTGTAGTTAGCATAAGTGTGCAGACAACATAGAAACACACTCAAGACTGTTCTCGTCAAATAATTCTTATATTCATTTCAGGTCTGTAATTCTTGTGGGCAGGTGTACTTTGGAATTTAGAACTTTTAAGGTTTCATGGAAGTAATACAGTGCATAAATAGTACCTAACAACCTGAATGGTGTCTGGGGAGACCCCTGTAAACAAATATATTAATACTTATGTAATGTAATGCCAAGAGTAGTCATATTGGGATATGTAACAATCCTAAATAGCTGTTCTTCCATTCAAAATATTTCAGGTGTTTAGCCACTAAACATGTCATATAAAACTTTCCGTTTCTAACTCTTTATGGATTTTGGAATTGCAGATTAGGGATTTTGGATATGTCTTAATTATCAATGCTTAATCAGAAAACAACTGATGTTTTGGAAAGATAAATGTTTAAAAATCCTTCACCTCCTCCACAAGTGACATCGCAATCTTCCCAGCGTGTGTGTGTCCACATGAAGAGGGGCTCAGGTGCTTTAGAGCTCTGGTTTTCTGGAAGAGGGTCTGATGGGATAGTGTATTCATAGTGAAGACCATAATTCTGATCCTGAAACAGGAGCACCTATAGTATATAAAAATGATCAAGGCAGATGGGTCAAACTAGAGCACATGCAGTGTAAAGCATAAAATTAACAATATTGATACTTAAAATGCTCATTGCGTTGTGTGCATTGTTGTTGTTGTTGCTGTTGTGGACATACCCTTCTCTTAATGCATACTAGAAACATGACATTATTCTTAAATGTAGATATTGGCCATGCTTTTGAAAAGACTGGAGCTTCGTACTTACCTCCATGCTAAAAACATCTTAAGAAAAACCCATTTGAGTGAAGTCAGAAATACTAGATCATTTTCTTTCAGTTTGATGGACTAGACAGTTTCCCAAAGCATAGTACATGTATAAGATGACTTTAGTTGGGGGTGGGCAAAAGTGGCGGCAGGAGTATGTGTCCTATCAAATATCAAGGTGTGACCCACAATCTAATGCCAAATGTAGAGAAAAGAAAAGATGGACAGGAAGTTGCTAAGTCAAAAGACGAAGATAGATAGATGACTTTAGGTTACACTGAACTTCATAAAGGGAGAGAATTTCTAAGCAAACTGTGGAGGACAAGAATTTCACTCCAGATATGCTTACAGTTAACCTTTAATTGTAGCAAGCAAGGTTACTGATTTTCCACTTGTAGTATATATTGTTTTCTTTGAAGTTAAATTTATGTTACATGAACTTTTAATATTAATAATTGTACAGTTATGCACATATATATAAATAGTTCAATAAACCGTAAAAATACATGAAAATGACTAAACACTGCGCTACACATTGGATTGAACTATATGCAGGGATCATGTCTGTTTTGTTCTCTACTGGTTCCCAGTGCCAGGCTCAGAATTGGATAGTGTGGCCAATTATACATAAATATACCCACCCCCCTCCCCCACATACACACATATTTTAATGAAAGAGTTAATGAGTGTGTGTATATATATATATATATATATATTTCTTTATACATCCATTTTTTGAAAATATGTCAAGCAATCCCATGGAACATATCACTTCTATGGATCTGAGGATCTATGGAAACAATCCATGTAATATAATATGATACATTAAAAAACATATGTACCCAAATTTTAAAATTATGATAAATTATTAAGGAACTTTATTTAGTATTTTACCTGCATCAAAGTAGTTGTAATGATAGGTAATGCCGAGTTAACATTCCATAGGAAAATTGAAATGGGCCTAGGTTTAAGTGTCTGAACATTTTTATTATATTTTATTTCCCTCTTTTTCTCAGAGTTTTGTTCAGTATATCAACAGAATGCCTAAGATGTATTTTGATGTGTGGATTGGGGGACTAGTGTGTCGACTTTATAAACAACTATATCAATAAAAACAATAATTTTAAGTTCACAAATGCATAACATATACAGTGTACTAATTCTATCATAGTACTTATTTTGGCTTAAATATGTGATTTGATGTTGCCGATTATAAGTGACTTTCAGCCTAATGAGTTTAAAGACAGACAGTTTAAATGGGTTTTTAAAAAATGACATACCTTGTTTAGGACTATACCCAGACTATTATTAATACATAGTTTTTAAATGGATGGGATGAACATGTAAATACCAGCTATTTGTCAACTTATTTAATTACATAAAAATGTATCTATTTTTCCTAATAAACTACCTTTTGATTGATAGAACTTTAGATTGTCCTTAAATATCTAATGCCACTTAAAACAGAGACGTTGGCTATAAAACCATTAGCTCTTTCTTAAACCATTTGAATTTGGCAGTATTCTCTGCAAAAAGGAAAGTGTGACCACGTTACAGTTGAGGGGCACATGTTGAAGCATGGCAGCAGAAGGGATTGCCTTTCAAAATTCAGTACAGTCCTTCAATCTGTAATAGTCATTAAAGAAAAAATATCTTAGAAGTGCAGTTTCCCTTGGATTACTGAATAAATCCAGGTCACATAGATGCCTTCTTTTAGACACAGTTCACTGACTTTAATTATGCTTCATGCTTCCAGGAAAAACCTTGGTAATTACCAGTTAGATTAAGGATTCTGCAGCAAGGAAACTCCCTCCACCCAACACTAAGGTCTCACATACAGTGTTTTAAAATTCTGAATTAGAAGCTTAGTAAAGAAGCCTTGGTCTTATACCATAAAATAAAAACAGGGGAGGTTACACTTATTAAAGCCAGGCAACACAATGGCATTTTATGCAATACAATCATTAAACATATGTTTGCTGTTGATACTGTTATTTTAAGTGACCAAATCATGGAATGAAACAGATATTGTTCATACAACATTTGTTTCTTCATTTTATTTTCTCTCTCTAGATGGCATAAGGCAGAGAGTAGGGTTTCCAGCTGACATTAAATAATAGGATCCAATGGGACTATGAGGAGATGCACAAAATGATTATTCAAAGTATACTTACATTTTTTATTTAAGGCAGTTTGGTATAAAGAACTTGGACCTAAGCTTTGGATCCAAGTTCTTTGGACCTCTGTGTCAGTGAGGTAGCATAGAAGAGTGATTAATACCTAGTTTTTTTTTTACAGCTAAATAACTTATTGGACAACACTGAGCACACTGATTAACTTTTCTCATATTTAATTCTTTTTAATCTGTAAACTAGAGTAATAATAATATATATTACACAGGATTATTTTGGGGATTAAATGCTATAATTAACGTAAAGCACTTTTGGATAGTGTCTAATTCTTAGTCTCAAGAATGATGGATATTATTATTATTCTGATTTGGAATAGAAGGTACACGCACCACTCACCTTGCTCCCTTTATTTCTGTTGGTAAAGCATATTAATTGCAGTTATATAGAACATTGTAATTTAAAATGTGGTTTGTGGACCAGTAGCAGCAGTATCACGTGGAAGGTGGTGAAAAATACAGATTTTAGATCCCGCCCCAAATCAAATGAATCAGACTATGCATTTCAGTAAGAACCCCAGGTAATCTGCAGGCACAGTAAAGTAGGAGAAGCAAATAGGCCAATATATGAGGTGAACCTCTGGCTCCTAGACTAGCAACACACATGTCTCCAATTGAAGACAAATTCATCTTAAATCATGTGGAGATATTAAATAATGCAGCACATCATGCTCCAAATAAACAGTCAATTGATCGTGTTTTAGAGTTGTTCTATGTGTGGACTTAAGGAGGTGTTGAAGTGTCTGAATTTTAGACTTCTTTTTGCCATTAGGATAGAAAACTCACACCAGCTGTGTAGTCAGTCATTTGGCTCATGTGCCATTAGCACACACTGCCATAATCAAGGTCAAAAGGGGCACATGGACCTGCCGCCAGACTGGACAGAATTCCATCATCCTGATTCTTTCTCTTCAAATTCTAAACCACTTATATCCAGTTCTTTTGAGACAAGGTCTCCCTCTGTCACCGAGGCTGGAGTACAGTGGCTCGATCTCTGCTCACTGCAACCTCCGCCTCTTGGGTTCAAGCAATTCTCCTGCCTCAGCCTCCTGAGTAGCTGGGATTACAGGCATGCGTCACCATGCCCGGCTAATTAGTAGAGACGGAGTTTCAGCATGTTGGTCAGGCTGCTCTCGAACTCCTGACCTTGTGATCCACCCACCTCGGACTCCCAAAGTGCTGGGATTACAGGCGTGAGCCACCATGTTTGGCTTATATCCCGTTTTTTACTAATGGTAACGAAGCTTATCATCCCAAACATTCAAATTTTCATAATTCTTTACAAAAATCCATTAATAACAAACAGGGTGATTGGGAGCACTGTTAGATGTATTTATCAAATTCCTTCTCTCGGGTAGAATAACATTTTATCTAAGGCTTTTATACAGAGTCAGATAATAGCCATTCATGGATCTATAAAACGCTGTGATTTGCATGCAATGTTATGGTACTCTCTTTATAGACATCCTCTTCAGTTAGTAAATGTATGTTTTTAGGAAGAAGGGGTTTCTGTGGATTCCCTGTCATCCATCTGTACTTTGCATTTGTAAATTGCCTAACATATCTTGCTCCTTCTGTAATAATTGCTGTTTTTAGACATCATGATTTAAAACACATTTTACAAAACCTCTAAAAAATCCACTTTTAAAATAATTTTAAATGTCTATGTGACTATTCAAATCTGAAAAAGATTAGAGGAAGTGCACTGGGAATGTCCCTTTCCATGAGAAGTTGATTATGCCATGTAATCAATTCATTCGCTCATACCAGGAGATGTAAAGGTGCTGTAGTAGGACCTTTGGCAGAGATCTTCTCCCAGAGGCCTCGTCTTACATAATGAACGGTAGTTCCAGCTAAATTGAAGGCTCCAGAGTGTTCAATCTTCCAGTCACTATTAATAGACTGTTTGCCAGCATCTCGGAGAGCTATAAAGAGGTTCAAAAATATAATGAGTATTAACAAGTCAGCTTCATTGATCAACACCTACTACAAATTATTTTGTTAAAACTAGTCCGTTTATTTACAAACAAATGGATCAACATCCCCTGATGTAAAACTTGAGGCAGCTCTTTTTAGGAAAAGTCTGCAATCATGGCAGATGCCATAAGCTCTCCTGTCCTGAAATTGTCCATAACTATATAGCCATATTTATCTTTGCCTTCTCTAATCTCCTTGGACCTTTGATGTATATGTTCCTTATTTTGGTCCTTAATCATTTGTTCTTTAACACATTACTATATTCAGGCTATGTATATCTATTTAGTCTATCCAGTGATCCTATGAGCATTGTGAATACTGGCTTTACATCTCATACATGCTCTGTCTCTCCGATGCCCATCCAGAAAAGTATGTGATTAAAGAAGGATCATTAAGCAGCACATTAATTAACAGATCAAAATGGCAGGGTTATATGCATTATAAAACAATTCAAAGATAATATGTTGGATTTAAAAACAGACCCAGGACCTTTTAACATCTGTTTGTGATTTGCTATGAACAAGAATGGAAGATAAATGTTATTTCTCACCCACAAACAACTGTCATCTATATAGGATGTTACAGAATAATTCTGTTTACATAATTTTTTTTCTTTTTGAGCTAATCTGTGTACAATTAAGATTAATGACACAGAAATGAGATGTGATGGTTACCATTTTAAATTAAATTTTTAAAATATTTTCCTTCAAATGATTTAGTGTTTAATTTAAACTTTTAGACTCTTCCATACAACTTTACTGTCTTTCCTAAAGACATGTACATGAGGATTCATTGAAGGCTATGTCAAAATTATATGAAAACGTTTTGATAAATTAAGCCAATAAATCCCGCTAGTTATTATTTAGGCTAATCTCCAAGTATTAGATGTTTGAAGATTTCCAAGTTTTTATCTTGTAAATAATGTTTAAATAAATACGCTATATACTAATTATGTGTATATCTGAATATTTCCCTTAAATATCCAGATTTGGAATTACAATAATAAATAAACTGAATATTTAAAGATTTTGAAAAACAGTTTCAAATTGATTTTCATAGAGGTTGCATCAATTTATACTTCCATAATAGTGACTGAGAGTGTTTATTTCTGAGCACATCACTGAAAGTAAATTTCTCTTACCTAATATAAAATCATGATTGAATAATTACCTATCTAGTATCAACTATAACTCAGGCAACATTCAAAGTTCTGGAACCCCCAAAACGAACAACATGTATATGTTCTCTGTCTTCATGGAACTTACACTCTAACTGCAGAGCCAGACATTAAACAAGTTACGTAGGCAACAAATTACAACATGCTGATACATGCGTGGCAGAGTTGAGAGAGGCTCCTCTGAGGGGCATTATTTACTGAGGAAGTTAGTGAAGGGAAATAAGGGAAAGGGCATTCTAGACTAAGGGAGCCATACGTGGAAAGATCTTAAAGCTCATCACAGCTTGACCAGGACCAGGAGACCCATGTGCATGAAGTCAAACATGCTGAAGCAGACTATGAAGGGAGGCTGGAGAAATGAGGACTAGTCAGACCAGAGAGGCCTTGTTAGTATTTGAGTTTTCCTAAGAAAAAAATGTAATGGCCAGTGTGGTGGCTCACATCTGTAATCCCAGCACTTTGGGAGGTCAAGGTGGGCAGATGGCTTGAGTTTACAAGTTCGAGACCAGTCTGGACAACGTGGCAAAACCCCATCTCTACAAAATATACAAAAATTAGCTAGGTATGGTGGTGCCCACCTGCAGTCCCAGTGACTCAGGAGGCTGAGGTGGGTGGATCACTTGAACCTAGGAGGCGGAGGTTGCAGTGAGCTGAGATCATGCCACTGCACTCCAACCTGGGCAACAGAACCAGACATGGTCTGGAAAAAAAAACAACAAAAAAAAGTAAAGCTTTAAAGTATTCTGAAAAATATTCTGTTGAAAATGGGCTGGTGTAGGGTAAATTTACACAGGGAAGATAAGATATAACACTAACATAGTAGCCCAACTGAAAGTAATGGTGGCTTGGATTAAGGGAATGGATGAAAATATCAAGATTTATTTTGGAGTAAAATGGACAGAATATGGTAATGAATTGGTTCCCCTGGGTAAATGGAAGTGTCAAGTATGATGCCAGGGTTCTAGGATGAGAAAACAGATGGGTTATGATGGCAAATAATGAAATGGTAAAAGCTGTCAAAAGAACATAGTTGAGGAGCAAAATCAGAAGTTAACTTTTATTTATTTTTTTTTTTTGAGACGGAGTCTCACTCTGTCGCCCAGGCTGGAGTGCAGTGGCCTGATCTCAGCTCACTGCAACTTCTGCCTCCCAGATTCAAGCAATTCTCCCTGCCTCAGCATCCTGAGTAGCTGGGATTGCAGGCTGCCACCATCATCCCCAGCTAATTTTTGTATTTTTAGTAGAAACAGGGTTTTGTCATGTTGGCCAGGCTGGTCTGGAACTCCTGACCTCAGGTGATCTGCCCAACTTGGCCTTCCAAAGTGTTGTGATTACAGGCGTGAGCCACCGTGCCAGGCCCAATCTACTTTTCTTAAAGATCTATTATTTTATTCCTATTGAACTTTATAATTTTTTCATTTAGATCATGTTAAATTGATAAAAAATGATTTTTCCTAAAAGGTAAATTATTTCTTTGTTTTTCATTAAAGTCTGTTAAATATTTTGAGGAATCTTTTTGGCCTAGATAAGTACTGTGGTCGGTACAATTCCATTTTTTTCTCCTGTATTTCAGTACGTTTTTAGGGCACAATGTAAATAAATATTTCCGGAAAATCTCTAATTAAAATGCCTTTAGAAATCTTGGGGGTCACTAGAGTATATTTAGACTCAATTGGTATTTTTGACATTCAGCATTCTCCAGAAAATGGCACACACACATGTACCTGCAAATCCACACCATTTAATAGCAGCCTCACATAAAGAATCAATACTTTAGGTATATATGTTTCTTGCTGTTTGTTTTTGTTAATTTAAAAAATGTGCTTTTAGAAATCATACTCTTCACCATGATTGAATAACTAAAACCGTATTAGCTCTCCTACTGTAAATAACTAGAAAATTAGACAATGGATGAAACAGCTGTTCTCAGATGTTGGGTAAATAACAACAGAGAACTGTGATCCCTAAGAGAAGACCAAATGATTTGATCTCTAAAATTGCTTGGCTTTCTGCTTGAAAATATTTACCAGACTCCCTGACTGGGAGGTAGAACCCACACAGAGGACAGATGATGAGGGAGAGGGTTTCAGTGAGTTGAGGACACAGAGAATGGAGTTCAAATTGGCTAAAGCAGCTGAAGAGATTTTTTTTTATTGTACTTTAAGTTTTAGGGTACATGTGCACAATGTGCAGGTTTGTTACATATGTATCCATGTGCCATGTTGGTGTGCTGCACCCATTAACTCCTCATTTAGCTGAAGAGATTTTATTGAACACACAGTCTTTAGTGGAGAACAAAAAAAGGCTACATATAAGAAATAAAGTTAAACTAATCCTAGAACAAAGGTTGCTTTAGCTGCATACTGACAAAGCTTTTAAAAAGCCTCAAGAAGTTAAGCTGATCTGCAAGTAAGTTAACTGTCCGCAAAATGAAACTCAATACTCAATAGTAAATAACAAAATACAGTCATTCAGCAATGTCACATTCATAATATCCAGCATCCAACCAAAAAGTACTAGGTATGGAAAAAAGTCAGGGATTGCAACCTATCATAATCAGTGGAAAAATCAGCCAATAAAATGAGGTCCAGGAATAATAGAGATAACAGAATTTGTAGACCAAGGCTTTTTTTTTTATTATTATTTTTTCTGAGATGGAGTCTCACTCTGTCACCCAGGTTGGAGTGCAGTGGCGCCATCTCAGGTCACTGCAACCTCTGTCTCATGGGTTCAAGCAATTCTCCTGCCTCAGCCTCCTGAGTAGCTAGAATTACTGGTGCCCGCCACATGCCCGGCTAATTTTTGTATTTTTAGTACAGACAGGGTATCACCATGTTGATCAGGCTGGTTTCTAACTCCTGATCTTAAGTGATCTGCCTGTCTTGACCTCCCAAAGGGCTGGGATTACAGGTGTGAGCCACTGTGCCCAGCTGACCAAGACTTTTGAAGAGCTATTGTAAGTATGTTCAGTATGCACAATAATTCAAAGAAAAATCTGTAATATTGAGTAATGGAAACTATGAAAAATAAATTTAACAGAATAAAATATGTAAAATAGAAATAGAAAAAATATCATAACTGATGATAAAGTAACAGAATAGAAAAATATACATAATATCTATAATGACAAACTCACTGAACCGATTTACAAACATTTTAGGTATTGCAAAAGGAGTCCGTGAACTTGAAGGAAAGCTAATATAACGGAAACTAACTGGATTCTAAAAAGAAAATAGGCTAAAAAAATGAACAGACCATAACTGTTCCATGAGAAATACCTGGTAGAGTAACGAATGTGTAACTAGAATTCCAGAAATGTGGGTGAGGACATACAAATTATTTGAAGACATTGTGCTCAAAATTGTTTCCAAATTTGATACAGTCTACAAACATACAAATCTAAAAAATGCAATGAAATCTAAGCCAAATAAGCATGAGGAAAGCTATACAAGGTATGCTATAATCAAACTGCTGGAATCCAATAATAGGGATAACAATCTTGAAAGTGCCTAGAGAGAAAAAAGCCCATTAGAACAGGGGTAAAAGATTTAACAATTCACTGGATAGACGATCAGAACTAATACAAGCCAGAAGACAATAAAATATCACATTCAGAGAGAGAAAACAAAGCAAACAAAAAAATCTAGAATTCTATATCCAGTGAAAATATTCTTCAGAGATGAAGTCAAAGTAAATATATATTCAGACAAGCAAAATTTGAGAAATGTCAGCAGACTTACTCTATAAAAAAAATTAAAGAATGCTCTTCAGGCTGAAATAAAGTGGTTCAAGATGGAAAGAGGTGTCTATGTGAAGGAAGTAAGGAAGCTGATACTAGTAAATGTATAAAAAAATTTATTGATATTATTTTTAGTATAATTAACTGAGGCAAAATGATTACAATGTATTTTGGTGTTTAAAATATATGTAGAATTAAACTGATAATAGGAAATGTGAAAGTAAGATGCATAGTAGCAAAAAGGAAGGAAAAAGAGGAGTATACTGTTTTAAGAAGCTTACATTATATATAAAGTAGTATAAATAATTTGGAAGGAGGCTGTAATAAGTTAAAAATACATACTGTAAATGCTAGATAATCCATTAAAAATATAAAGCAAGAATTATAGCTAATAAGCAAGTAAAGAAGACACTGGAATAGTAAAAAGTATACTCAATCCAACAGAAGCCAGAGAAAAAGACACAAAGGAATTAAGAAGAGATGGAACAAACAGAAAACAAATTCAGTATGGCCAAAATTATATTATGTTTAAGTGGACTGAGGACATTGGTTAAAAGAGAGATTGTCAGGCTAAAGAAAAGGAAAAATCTCACAGTATTCAAAGAGCTTTAAAAATACATAGGTTAAAATAAAAGAATGGAAAAAGATGTAGCATGCAACACTAAATATTAAAAAAATGGATTTAATGGTTTTTTTTTTTTTTGAGATGGAGTTTCGTTCTTGTTGCCTAGGCTGGAGTGCAATGGTGTGATCTCAGTTCATTGCAACTTCCGCCTCCCAGGTTCAAGTGATTCTCCTGTCTCAGCCCCCTGAGTAGCTGGGATTACAGGGGCATGCCACCACGCCAGGCTAACTTTTGTATTTGTAGTAGAGACAGGGTTTTATCATATTAGTCAGGCTGGTCTTGAACTCCTGACGTCAGGTGATCCGCCCACCTCAGCCTCCCAAAGTGCTGGCATTACAGGCGTGAGTTACTGTCCCTGGCCAATGGCCATATTATTAATGGATACCATGGACAAGGGCAAGAAATATTTTGAGATTTAAAAAAAGACGTGTTTTTAAAGGTCATTTAAATTAAAATTAATTAAACTTAAATTTTAAAATGACATAACATTTGTTAAGTAGACTTAACAATCCTAGGTGTATGCTAAGGTATCAAAATGCATGAAGCAAAACTGACATAATTGAAAAGAGAGAAAAATCCACAATTTTAGTTGAAAATTTCAATATTTTCCTTAACTGAAAAAAAGATCGAGTATCAGTAAGAATATAGAAGACTGGAACCAAATAAAACTAACTGATATTTAGAGATTGTACTCAGCAATTGTATTAATAGAACACAAATTTTTTCAGGTATAAATGGGTCATTGGTCAATAGATGCCATAAGTTATAAAAGAGGTCTCAAAATTGAAATTACACTGAATATATTCTCTTACCAGAACAGATTTAAACTAAAAATCAATAACAATATATCTATTTTAAAAACTAAAAATATTTGGAAATTAAACAATCCATTTATAAGTAACTCATGAATCAAAGTAGAAATCATGGTGCTAATATGAAAATCTTTTGAACTAAGAATATATTGTGGGATAAAACTAAAGCAGTGGTTAGAGGGAATCCTATAGCTTTAAATTGTCACATTAGCAAAGAAGAAAGCAATAAAGTTCATGATCTAAGTTTCTACCTTAAAATAGTAGAAAAAATAAATATAAACCCAATGCAAATAGAAGCAAGAAACTAATAAAGGGCAGAAGTCAGTTAAATAGAAGTAAATTAACAAGAGAGGTAATCATTAACACCAAGAGTTGGTTATTTGAAAAGATCAAATAACTGATAAAACTTTATCTAAGAAAAATAGACATAAACTAAAAATACTAGAAATAAGAGACAAAATATTGTTCTTATAGGTATTATAGTATAATAAGGAAATATTATAAACAAGTTTAAACCAATGAAATTGACAAGGTAAGGGAAATGAATTAATTTCTTAAAGATAAGTTACCCAAATTGACACAGAAAGAAGAATATCTGAATAGCCATATATATATAACATATATAAGAATATCTTAATAGCCATATATGTATATATTTGTGTGTGTGTGTGTGTGTAGATTTGTACTTGCACATGCCAACCAACTTAGTAACCACATAAGTCTTTTGAGAGCCCTGAACTTTACAGTTAAGGTAAATTGGTGCTGCAAACCCATATAAGGGTTTGATTTGCCTTATAAATTCTCAGGAAAATTGATTTTTCTACTTCCACTTAGTACTAAGGTTAATATAGATACATTTTCTTTCTTCCACCTTTTGTGGTGCAATTTCTATCTCTCTACCACAGTGAAGTTGTAGTTCTTTAGTGTTCTTGCTTTATGCAGGGCTCTCCTACTAGAGCTCCCACTTTGTAAAGGCCTTTGGTTTTGTTTTCTGTCCACAGAGTCCCTGTGGCTCTCAAAGGCTACACCTGCTTACCAAAACCAAGTATAGGTGGGTCTTTAGAGTCAGCTTAATTCTCTGGCTTCCTGTTCCTACTTTGTTTTTGGTATCTAAGGGTTCTTTAATTTCTTTCCAGTTCAGAGGTGTTAAGGATTAAACATTGGTGCCCTCCCCCTAAATTCATGTTAAAACCGTACCCCCTAATGTGATCTTATTAGTAGGTGGAGTCTTTGGGAGGTAATTAGGATTAGATGAGGTCACGAGAGTGAAGTTTTCATGAATGAGATTAGTGTTCTTATAAGAGTCCCAAGAGAGCTTGTTTCCTCTCTCTCTGCCATGTGAAGACACAGCTAGAAGTTGGCAGTATGCAATTCAGAAGGAGGGCCCTCACCAGAAGCCCACCATGCTGGCACCCTTGATCTCACACTTCTGGCCTCCAGAACTGTGAGAAATAAATTTCTGTTGTTTATAAGCCACGAAGTCCATGGCACTTTGTCATAGCAGCCCAAAGAGACTAAATGACAGGTACTTTATAAAAAGTATTTTTTTCTGTTGAATTTTGCTCATTTTAATTTTTTCTTTAGTGAGAAGTTGTCCATAGTGCCTTATATACAAAACTGCATGGAAGGTAAGTAGACCCATAAGACCTTTTTGAGATTTTTTTAAAAACTCATGAGATGCAATGATTTTGCAAAGATATAACATACGTCTATCTGAAGTATTTTCCATTTTAGGCTTCTTGATAAATTACTAACAAGACAATAATGTCACAATCTTCAGAAAAGCAAATAATAATTGCAATTAATACAGTTTAAAGAAGGAATGATGAAAAACAATAATTGTATTGGGAAGGGATTAATTATCTCTATAAAATAATATATAGTTTGATGTAGACAGGTTAATTTCTTTAAGAATAATCAGTTTGCCAAGGTTCTATTTTCTTTTCTTTTTGCTAAAGCTATTTCAAGATGAATATTTCCAATGACTTCCTTCCTATGCCCAAAGGAGCCTTTAGGGAACGTGATTTATGAAATGCATCTATTTGCCAAGTCTGTAGGCCTGAAATCTGTGATTTTAACACAGTGTCATTTCTTCTTTACTCCAAATTTGCCCCTCATCTATGTGTCCTACATTAGTGTTACTATTACTTGCTAGAAACCTAGAAGTCATCCTTGAATTTTTATCCTACATCTATTTTTCAGCAAGTTCCATCAGTTCAACTTCTTCAATGTCTCTGGAAGCTACTGGGTGTTTCCTATTTCTATTCTCTAGCTAGGTTTATGCAACCAGTCTCTTTGCCTCCAAGAATGTGTGCTCCAAGGCACCCTTCCTCTGATTCATCCGAGGTGAATTATTTTTTTTCTGAGTCAGCAAGTAAGGAAATGTGTTCTTGAATAAACATGGTAACATATTACTAGTATTTTCAACGTTGATTTAATCTCCAGAGCAGCATTCATTCTGTTTAGGGGCATAGATGGTGTTTCTTTCTACGAGTAAAAGACCCTGCTCACTTAGGCCGAAGGATAAGCACAAGGAGAATTTACAATAACTAACTGAGACAGATATGTGATTCAACTTTTAAACTGAATGGTCTTTTAAAAACAAAGAGTGATTGGAGACTTATGTTTAGAGGTCACTAACAGAGAAAAATGATGGGATTTAGTAGAATTGGAGACAGTGAGTAGAGAAGAAAACAGTCATTTCATGATTTATACCCTTCTGAGTTAATTCTATACAATCAGTTGATCACCCTGGTTTAAAAGGGGGAAAAAGAGGTTATATGGGAGAAGTTTAAAGAAAATGTGTTCACATATGACATGTACTTTTTAAAATCACAAGTGTTGCATGGACGACAATTACTTAAAATAATAAAACTAAAAAGGGGGCAGCATGGTTCAGTGCCTAAGAACCCAGATGCTATCCCCGGACGCCTCGGGTTCAAATCTAGATTCACAGCTTCTTAGATGTGTAACCTTGGGCAAGAAACTTAAAGTTTCTGTTATTCTATTACCAGATTTTAGAAATTGGGAAATTAATAATGCCTACTTCAGAGAGGTATTCTGAGGATTTATGGACGTATGTAATGCACTGGCATATACTAACTAACTGTCATACATCTTTTTCTTAAATACACTCAAAAAGTCTATAATTTCCTGTGTGCCAGACTTTGATTTAGATGTTGTAGACAAAAGAACAAAATGCCTTCAAGAATTAACAATGGAGATTGACATTAGAAAAGCAAGAATTTAAACAAATAAAAAATTCAGACAAGGATAAGCACAATACAGAAAAAAAAAAAGCAGGACAATGTAATACAGAGTGGCTTGGTTAGAGGTCAGTGTATACGGAGAAAAAGTAATAATTCTGAGTAACTGAAATGATTTCCTGATGCATCACATTAGAGCAGTAAAGAAAGTGAAGGATCAAGGAGGACTGTCAGTTTTGACATGAACTACTGGATATAAATTAGTGAATATGATGAGCTGAATAACACTCCCCCCCAAAAATATCTATGTTCTTAAAAGGTAAATATCATACAAAATATCTTCTCTGACCACAAAGGAATGAGGTTAGAAATCAAAAACAAACAGAAAATGCACAAATTTGTAGAAATTAAACAACACACTCTTTAATCAGTCTAACAATGAAAAAAAAATCACATGGGGAATTGGAAATTATCTGGAGACAAATGAAAACTCAACATACCAAAGCCAAATCTTATGGGACACAGCAAAGATTTTTCTAGGGAGAAAATGTATAAACCCTTATATTAAAAAAGAAGAAAGATCTCAAATTAACAACAAAACTTAACCATGTAAGGAACTGGAAAAACAACAAACTGAATCCCAAACTAGTAGAAGAAAGCAAATATTAGAGATAAGTGAAATGGAGAATAGAAAACAATACAGAAAAATCAACAAAACTAAAAGACAGTTCTTTGAAAAGATCAACAAAATTAACAAGTCTTTAGCTAGACTGACTAAGGGAACAAAAGAAAAGACTCAAATTACTAAAATCAGAAATGAAAGTGAGGATGTTATAATCAATGCTACAGAAATAAAAAGGATTATGAGAGTACTATAAACAAGTGTAGGACCATAAATTAGATAACCTAGATGAAATGTAGAAATTTCCCAAAACAAAACCTACCAAAACTGAATCATGAAGAAAGAGAAATCATAAATAAACCTATAATTAGCAAGGAGATTAAATCAGTAATCAAAAATCAAAAGCCCTGGACAAAAAAGCTTTTTTATGTGGTTTTAGGTAAAGGTCCAACTTCATTTTTTTGCATGTGGATATCTAGATTTCCCAGCATCACTGGAGAAAAAGACTGTCCTTTCTCAGTTGAATGGTGTTGGTACCCTTGTTGAAAATCATTTGAACATATATATGATATTTAAAAGGTAAATATCATACAAAATATCTTCTCTGACCACAAAGGAATGAGGTTAGAAATCAAAAACAAACAGAAAATGCACAAATTTGTAGAAATTAAACAACACACTCTTTAACCAGTGTATATATACGTATATATATATATTCCTGGACTTTCTATTCTTTTGCATTGGTTTAGATGTCTGTCTTTATGCCAGGATCATATTGTTTTAATTACTGTAGCTTTGTAGGAAGTTTTGCAACCAGAAAGTCTGCATCCTCCAGCTTTGTTCTTTTTCAAGATTGGTTTGACTATTCAGGGTCACTTCTGTATGTAAAATTTCATATGAATTTTAAAATGGGTTTTTGTATTCTTCCTTCAAAAGATTTCATTGAAATGTAAATGTAGTTAATGCGACTGAATTAACAACTTGACACTTAAAAATAGCTATGATGGTACATTTTATGTGATATATAGTTTACCACAATAAAAAATATGTTGAGGGGGAAAAAGATACCCACATCTTAATCCTTGGAATCTATGAATGCTACTGCTATGGTCTGAATATTTGTGTTCTCCCCCCATAATTTATATGTTGAAATCCTAACCTCAAGTTAGAATTAGAAGCATTAGAAGGTGAAGTCTTCTGAGAGGTGATTAGGTCATAAGAGCTCTGCCCTTATAATTGGGATTAGTGTCCTTATCCCAGAGAGCTAGCTCACTCCTTCCACCATGTGAGGACATAGCGAGAAGATGCCATCTATAAATCAGGAAATGAGCCCTTAAAGGGCACCAAATCTATTAGTGCCTTGATCTTGGACTTCCTGGCCTCCAGAACTATGAGCAATACATTTCTGTTGTTTATAAGCTACCTAATCTATGGTATTTTTATAGCAGCACAAACAAACTAGATAATTACCTTCTATGGCACATTAAAAAAATTACAGATATTAAGTTGCAGATCCTGAGATGGGAGATTATCCTGAATTATCCAGGTAGGCCTTAAATACAATAACATGTGTCCTTATAAGAGAGAAGAAGAGGAAAATTTGAACACAGAAGGAAAGGAGAAGGCAATGAGACCATGCAGGTAGACAATGGAGTGACAAGGCCACAGGCGAAGGAATGCTGGCAGCCACTAGAATTGGAAAAGGCAGGGAATGGATGTTCTCCTAGAGTCTCCAGAGATAGTGTAACATTGCAAACACTGATTTTTGGTGCAGTGAAACTGATTTTGGACTTCTGGCCTGCAGAACTATGAGGGAATACATTTTCGTTGTTTTAAGTAACCAAGTTTGCAGTAATTGTTACAGTAGGCATAGGACACTAATGCAGTGACATTCACTGTAATGGAGAAGACCAAAGGAAGAAGAGGTTTTAGCATGGACTGGAAATCCAATTTTTTATTTGGACTTTTGATTTTGGACTTTCTGTTAGGCTGTTCTTGCACTGATATCATGAAACACCTGGGACTGGGTAGTTTATAAAGAAAATAGATTTAATTGGCTCTCGGTTCTGTGGGCTATATAGGAAGTGTGGTGCTGCCATCTGTTTGGCTTCTGATGAGGGTGTCAGGAAGCTTACAATCATGGCAGAAAGTGCAGGTGGAGCAGGCCTCTCACACAGGGAGAGAGGGAGCAAGGGGCAGGAGGGTGGGGGGTACGTGCCACATACTTTTAAGTAACCAGATGTCACATGAAATCACTATCATGAGGACAGCACCAAGAGGATGGTGCTAAACCATTTGTGAAAAATCCGTCCCCATGATCCAGTCACCTCCCACCAGGCACCACCTCCAATATTGAGGATCAGAATTCAGAATGAGATTTAGAAGAGACAACATCCAAACTATATCAGACTTATTATTTCTGAGGTACCTATGAAACTTTTGATAATTTATATCAAATAAACATGTAGAGCAATAGAGCTAGATGTAATTCCCTGGGGAGAGAATATAGCAGAGAAAAGATCAGGACCCAGGCCTGAACCCCATAGTATGGGAACATTTGGAAACATAAAGAGGCTGAAGACCTCACAAAAGAGACCAGTAAGGGGCACACAGTGGTCCTATAAGTGTTTAATAAAATGAGGAGAAGTCAACAGTTTTAAATGCTGTTTACAGGTCAAGTAACATTGGATTTGTCAACATGGAGGGCATTTGCTGACCTTAAAAAAGGCATTTACTGTAGAGGGAGACAGGAAACAGGACTGGATTGGTTGAAGAGACTGGGAGGTAAGAAATTGGAGACAGCATGAAGATGTCACCTTCGTAGTATTGCCTGGCTTATTTAGCCACATGTGTCAGGTTACTAAAACCCATATTATAATTTAGAATTTTGTATAATTGAGAAAATTCCATTTGAGATATCTATATTCTTTTCCAGCTTGGAAAAAAAGAAAACATACATGCAAGTGTAATAACCACTTGTCTGCTATTGAATGAATGTATTGAAATTGTCTAGATTATGGCCAGTGTCTCTAAGAACTGGGTATCAGGACTTTTAATCTGTATTTGAAAATCTTACATGATCTATTTGTACCATAGTAGGTAAAATAGATTAAATACCAATGCATATTTTGGGAACAAATGGTAATAATTCGTAATGAGTGTGTCACATGATAAAGAATTCCTTTTACTGTCCCTTTTCCTCAAATTTTTCTACTCCTAGACTTCAACTCCTATTGAAAAAAATTCAATCTGAGTGTAGATTATGTATTTTTGATACTGCAGCGTAGAAACAATGACGTAAGCTGAGTTGTTTCTACGTACAAAGGATTCCTTGTTGGAACACTATTGCTCATTTAAGAAAAAAAATGGGACATTATTTTTGTTACAAAAAAATAGGCTTGAGAGCTTTTTTTGTGTGTATAAAGATAATACAAACACAGTGTTACAATTCTGGAAAATTATTTAGTCTTCTGCCTGACATAATCATATTAGGTCCCTCTATCTCTGGATGCCAGATAAAACTTAAGTTCACATGACTTAATTAGATTCAAACTTTAACATATGAGCACATATATTTTGACAATTTAGTATTTTTTCATATATTTAAAATCATGAATTGACCTAATTAAACTGTTAAAATAACTGATACAGTACTTTTCATAATAGTTAAAAATTTAAAAATGTTTTCTTCATAGGTGAGATTTCCTAAAATGAGGCAAGAGGGAGAACCCTTTTCCATTAAAAAAATCAAGTCCTTTAGTATGTAGAACATTACTTCATAAATGCCACAAGATTTCCTGACAAAACGATCATTATATATATATATATATATATACATAAATTCATTTATAAATGCAATTAATATGTATATGTGAATGTATGTATATATGTGAAATAAATATAGTTATGAAATATATATATATGAATATAAATCATACCCAAATCATTCAATGAGGTTTTTGTTTTGTTTTGTTTTTTTATCTTGGACTAACATGTGGAAGCAATTTTTACCCCTCAAAAACATACAGACAACCAGATTGCTTTTGCTCCTGGGAAGTCCTTGGGAGAGAAGGAAAAATATTCCTACTTGATATGACAAAAGATAGTTCCTGGGAAGTTCAGATATAAAACTAGAAACAGATTGACTTCCTCCTCATCATAGAACTCTCAGGGCAGGGTGTTGGGCTCGTACTTGGATCTTCTTTGTGTCTGTAACACAGGTTACCTAAATAGCTATGTGCCGGCTTTTCCTCCACAACTTTGATTCTTCTTGCTCCAGCAGGTATCACCAGCACTTCTACATAACCTGTAAGAGTCAATAAAACATGAAATAAATCTTAAGTTCCTTCAAAATCTCTTTTCTTCATTAACTTGCCTTTTGTTTTCCTTTTGGTTTTGGTTATTGCTATGACATTTCAGTACTTACGTAAAGAAAAATTTTTATATATAAAAGCTGTCATGATTTCCAGTGAAGTTTCTTGGAAAGATGTTGAGCCTACAGCACTACAGAGGACAAACAGGCACTTTTATTTTATGTAAAACAACAAAAAAAAATCTCATTGATACCTTATGAATTGTGAGGAGGGAAAACAAACCCAGTGGAACAGCCTGGTTAGAAACACAGTGGATCTTGAAATAGAACAGATAACCTCAGGTTTTGTTGTGGGAACTTCTTTAGGTTAGAAAGTGTGGGGAAAAAGAATATACAGCCGGAGAAAATATAGCAGGCCTGGACGAAATCCCTGGAGTACTGAAGTACAGGACAAGAGAGACCAAGCATTTTCTGGAGAATATTAACAAAGGGTTTTGAAACCGATGCCGGAGACAGAAAGTGTAAGGTCGCACCAAGCAATCTAGGGTCATCTCTGAAGATGTCAGAGAGCCAAACCCAAGACAAGATTAGGTGCTTCTCAGGAAACATTTTTCAGCAGATGTTAGGGATATAATGCTTGAAGAGAAATAAAATGATAAGGTAAAGTGAGATAAGAGAAAATGTGCAGAAAAATACAGACTCAAGTTTCACGTAGTGCAGAATAGTGAGAACAGATGCCTACTTTTGCTTAAAGTTATTTTCCAATTATATTAAAATATTGTTCTTAGTAGTTCTGTGCAGATCCATGTATCTTATAAAAGTCTACCTTCTAAGCTTTAAAAAAGACACAAGAGCTAATTCCAGAGTTGTCTCCTGTTTATTAATTATTCATCTTCCTGAGACTGTTGAGCTATTTGGCGTACACCCAAAGGTAGCATATACCCCCTCTGGTGGCAGTGGCTGGAATTAGTGGCATGTGCTTTTAGAATCATAATTTCCATTCAAGAACGTTTATTTAATTAACTATTGAATTGCGCATTTCAGCAACACTAAGCCATTCCCAGTAACGCTAAACATAAAAGCACTGTCATTTTTTCACATGACCAAAATACGCAGCAATTAAAATGGAAACAAATGCATAATGGCTATTTGCACATAGAAGTCAGGTAAGATGATCTCTGCCCTCAGTGAGCTTATAATTTAATTGGAAAGACAGGCATAACTACCTTATATAAATGAATTGAATACAATGGCAAATATCACGTTAAAAAGGTAATATGCAAAATGATGTGGTTAATTCTCTGCTGAAGATTATAAACCAGAGTTGTTTAAGCTACTACCTTCAAGGCTTCACTGCTTTTTTAATTAACAGAGGTAGGATTTTTTTTTTCCTTGTTAAACATTACTCATACTTGGGAAACACTGTCATCAGACAGAATCACTATGATTCAAAGGAGAGAACAATTTATAAAGGAAAGCTTCACAAAAAAGTAAATAGATGAACTGCCTTTGGAGAATGGGTAGCATTCAGATGCATACAGAAAAAGGATGAGTTCACTATGTATAAGGAAGAGTAAAGGATATGTGGTGTGGTTAGTGGCACTTGAATAAAATAATTCTGATGGAATGAGAAGATTTAAGAGAGTGGCTCTATTAAAGAGTTTAAATGCATGCCCAGGAGAATGAATTTATGAATTTGAAACTATCGAACATTCTATAGCAAGGACCTTGGTAATTGGATCCTGGCTTTGAGAGGCTTTGACTAACAGTGATATCCAAGAGGAACAGGGATATAGTTGTGGGTAACAGTGTCAGGACACTAATGGTAAAATCTAGGAGTAGTGGAGGCTAAGGAAGAAAATCCAGAAGATACTCTGTAGAAAAAAATTTCTGAACTTAGTAACTAAAAGAAAGTGGGTATAATAAATATTGAACACAATGCTTTATTCTTAGTTATGTGAGAATGGGGCATCATTTACAGGAACATGGAAGTCAAGAGAGAAATCATCTAGTTTTGGTAATAACTCAATAAATTTGGCTTTGCAATTTGTATCTAACAAAATGGTACAACACACTAGTAGAAACATCCAGTAAGAACTCGGTAACATCTGGAATCTAGAGAAAGGTCATGCTATTGACATAGCTTTGCGAGATATCCTTGCAGAATCACCAAGGTAAGGCATGGAAATAAGTGGAGAAAATCAATAAGAGAAGTCAAGGCCTTAACTTTGGTGATGGTCATAGTTTTTAACAAAGAGATAAAAATAAATTGAGAAAATAGACGAATGGGGCCGGGCACAGTGGCTAACGCCTGCAATCCCAGCACTTTGGGAGGCCGAGGCAGGCAGATCACGAGGTCAGGAGATCGAGACCATCTCCAGGCTAACACGATGAAACCCCGTCTCTACTAAAAATACAAAAAATTAGCTGGGTATGGTGGCGCATGCCTGTAGTGCCAGCTACTCAGGAGGCTGAGGCAGAAAAACCGCTTGAATCCGGGAGGCAGAAGTTGCAGTGAGCAGAGATTGTGCCACTGTACTCCAGCCTGCGTAACAGAGTGAGACTCTGTCTCAAAAAAAAAAAAAAAAAAAGAATCATGAGAAGGAGGAGATCTCATCTGTTTTGGGAAGGGGGACCCCTATGGATGAGAATATCTCAAGAAGAATTGCTGGTGAACTGTCAAAAGCTGTATGTGAAACATGAGGCATCAAAGAGAAAGGTGACCAAAGACAGTCTTCTGAGTGTCTCAATCAAGAGATAACTGTTAATCTCCAAGCAAATGAGTTCAGCAAAGTGTTGGGATCAGATGTTGAACTTCAGAATATTAAAAAAGAAGAATAGATATAAGAAAGTAGAGGTAGTATGTGCAAATTCTTGTTTGAGTTTAATAGTACTCTCTGAGGTATGTTATACATTAGAGCTATAGTTATATCTACGTTTATAGTTATATTTACAGCGATTCTCTATTACTGAGTTGGGATGGCTTAAAGGACAGGTTAGACTGATTTTCAAGAAGAGAGGTAGAAAAATATTAATCAAACACAAATGAAGAGAGAAAGCCAATGACTGGGAGTTAAATACTTTCAGTAAATAAGCCATTTGGCACAATTAACAGTGTATTGACTTAGAAGCTTAGAAGTTGGATCATGAAGCCAGTGAAGTCAATATCGTAATTTGATCCTCGTGTGCACTTTGCACACAGTAACATCCTATTTTATAACCAGAGATCCTATTTTTAATCAGCCATCTTAAAATGTTGATAGCAATCTTCATCTTCATGGCAACAGTGAAGTAACAAATGCCATATTTTGAAAAACTGCTATGTGCTAATCATTATAGTCACTTTACAGAAATTATTAATTTTAACCATAATTATAGTCTCCAAGGTAGATATTACACTTCTAATTTAATATGATGAGAAAATAGAGGAAAAAACACACTTTCCAACACTGTATTGTCAGTAATTAGCTGACCCAAGCTTTGAACCCAGGTCTGTCTGTTTCTCTTGTTCACTTCTTGCTATAATTCACTGCAACTATTTCCTAAAATAGAAAAAATAGTTAACACTACGACTATCCCACTGCTGTGGCAAACAACCAAACACACAAAAGCTCTTACAGCATGTCCTCCTTATACTTCATTTTCTTATACAAAGAATAAAACATTTTCTGCCCATGTTCTTCTTAGCATATACTGGTAACTATGCAGTTCACCAACTGGCCAATATGTAATTTGTCTTTCATTCCTCTAAAAATTTATAACTTGGCTAGGCAAATTACAATGGAAGACATGATAAAGTACTAAGGAAAAAAAGAAAATGCTCTTGAATTTATTTTCCAGCTCCAACAAAAATGATTTAGTAAACTCTAAATAGAGCACAGGGACTGAAAACACCCATGTGTGTTTGCACGTGGGTTACTCATACAATATATACAACGTACGTGGCCAACTGGACAAACAGGGCTGCATGGCCTTCAGAAAATTCTAGGAAATACATAACTATAGCGATAAAATTGTCTTAAGAGAAATATATACAACATTCCTGAAGTCAAAAGTAGATGGTGCCTGTGATAGAATTAATAACTCATGCAGAATTTTTAAAATTGAAAGTTATACAAATTTAACATTTCATTATTAAACTAGCAGATATTAATGGATCACATACTATGCTGATAATTGCAAATATGGTGTTAAACAAAAATAGCATGATTTTTTTTCTCATTGAGCTTAAGGCCTAATGGGAAAGGAAAGACAAGTGAACATAAAATTATAAATGTGACTAGAGCTAAACGATATGGATACAAACATGGTAAACATCACTAAAATAGTCATTAGTCATAGGAGGTATCACTTCAGGGATCACTTCACTAAAGAAATGATATTTGAACTAAGAACTATGTGGTATCTAGGAATTTATCCATCAAAGCCAAGAGAAAGCTGATTGATATACATTTGGAAATTCCAGATGTGGGTGTGTGTGGCGGAGGCTGGTGGGTGGTAGTGGGGGCATGGTCAGTGTGAGCACCTGTAAGAACTTAGAGAAGGAAGAGGACCTTGGTGTGACACGAGGCTGGAGAGACAGACAGGGACAACACATGTAGACCTTAAGGTCCAAGCTAAGAATTCTGGTTTCTTCCCTGTGAGCAATGTGAAATTAACATAGAGTTGTAAGGAAGAAAGTGGCCTTATTAATCTTTAATATTTGTAGTATCTTAGGCACTGCTGATATTTTCCAAATAAACATGCTTTTAATATAACATCTACAGTGAACAAAAGTAGAAATTAAAGTGGAATAAAAAAGGGATTTGAAATAGAAATCTAGGAAAATATATATTCATATAACTACAGTCAGAGTAAAAACAGTCACTGATTTTTAATGGTATTTCTGTTTTCTATGCTTAGTGGAAATATGAAGTATTACAATTAAATAAAGGCATCAGTACTCTGTGAGATGTTTCCAGGCATACTAAATAAATATGAAAGAATATTCTTTAAAATCTCTAATATGTTTAAATTTCTTTAGCCTTTCAAATTTTTTTGAATTTCTGCACTATAAAAAACAGGCCGGGCGCGGTGGCTCACGCTTGTAATCCCAGCACTTTGGGAGGCCGAGGCGGGCGGATCACGAGGTCAGGAGATCGAGACCACGGTGAAACCCCGTCTCTACTAAAAATACAAAAAATTAGCCAGGCGTGGTGGCGGGCGCCTGTAGTCCCAGCTACTTACTCGGAGAGGCTGAGGCAGGAGAATGGTGTGAACCCGGGAGGCGGAGCTTGCAGTGAGCCGAGATTGCGCCACTGCACTCCAGCCTGGGCAACAGAGCAAGACTCCGTCTCAAAAAAAAAAAAAAAAAAAAAAAAAAAACAAAGCAAAAAACTTCTGCCATCGCGATCAGGCAGAAAAAGCTTATTGTAATTAAATTTCTCAGTTGATAGTCTGAGAGCCTGTTTCAGCTAAGTATTTATTTATTTTTTCTAAATGAGTGATGGCAGATTTTTGATGTGTGGGACCTATCAACTTTTTCACCACTTTGAAGACTGAGAGTTTTATCTGCAATTTGCCATAGGCCTTAGTGATTTCTAGGCTTTAAGATATTCAGGCTCACTTATCTTTTATTCTGCTTAGGCCTAGCAAACAATTTACATTCATACTTTAGAAAACTGTGACTAATTTTCTTTTCTGAAGGACTTTTATCTCGAATGAACTGTTTTCTCGATTACTCAAACATAAATGCCCTGTTCTTTGTATTAAAATTAATTCATATATTAGGTCTAGAATTCTTGTTCTTTTCAAAAAGAAATTTAAACTAGGAAAATGTTGGTATATGTAATACAAGCATATCAACGATAAAAAATAGCATATTTAGAGTGGGCACAGTGGCTCATGGCTATAATCTCAGCACTTTGGGATGCCAAGATGGGAGGACTGCTTGAGCCCAGGAGTTGAGACCAGTCTATGGAACATAGTGAGACCCCATCTTTACAAAAAACAAACAGACAAACAAAAAATTAGCTGGGCATGGTGGTGCATGCCTCTAGTCCTGGCTACTTGGGAGACTGAGTTGGGAGGATTGCTTGAGCATGGGAGGTTAAGGCTGCAGTGAGCCATGAACCACTGCACTCCAACCTGAGCAACAGAGTAACATTCTGTCTCAAAAAGCACACGTATAATTTTAAAAAGAAAAGAGTATATTTGATATAAGCATATCAATCATGAAAATAGATACCAATATTAAGGGTGCAAGACGCATGCCCAGGTAACAGACTAATGTAAACACAGAAAATGTTTGCTTCTTTCCAGTAAGCTTAAGATCCTGAGTATAAAGCATTTTCTGTACATAAAGCACATTTTGGGACCACCATATTTCAGTAAAGACAATATCATATTTTGTTGTGAATTACTTTAAATGAATACTACGTAGATCATTCATAATTTCAATCTCACATCCCCTGAGTATTAGTTATTTACAGATGAGAAAATAAAAGAGGATGACTCTGCTATTAATCTATTTGGAACATTATCTCACATCTTCTGACGCCTCTTGGTTGTATGCTACACTGTCATGGACCCTCTGTTTCCAAAAATGTAGTGAAACATTAAGATAATGTAGCAAAAACATTAAGAAAAAAATAAAGATGGAAAGCTGAAAACCAGAAGATTACTATTCTCAATGGTTGCTTTAGGCTATTACGAATCATTATTTTCCAGTAGACATCATTCTTTGCATTGGAGAATAAGGTCTGTAGAAACCTGATAACATTAGCCAATGCAAATTAGATTATTCCCTTGCTGTTCTAACTTATTAAATTTACAACAGATGACTTCATATTTTCATTATTGGGAAATGGGCTTGTTAGAATTTTTGGCTCATATCACATGTATTGTATGTCATCACAAAAATCACTTAATACCCATTGCAAGTCTTCAACAGAATTAGAACTATAATCTCTTAAGTTAAATTCAATGTAATCTGTGTCCCCAAAGATTGCAGGGATTAATATTTATGAAAAAATAAAGAAAAATTACCTGCTCCTCTGGTGTGATTAAAATCCCCTTTAATGATCTTGCATGATTTTCCATTGCCATTGCATACACCACAATGATCTTCTCTTGCAAGAGACCCTAATAAACCATCACAGCCAACTTTCTGTAACAAGAGAATGACAGCACATCATAAATAGCGGTATTCTTTTCTTGTTTTACTACTAATTTGGGACAAATCTGGTCTCTATAAACCAGATATATTTAATTGTAAAACTTATAAAATGTCATATTATAAAATGTCATATTCTCTTGTGCAAGCTAATACAAGCCAATGTCAAATAACATAATCTGTAAAATTACCAAGATAGTGATGAGAGCTTACCCACCTACCTTCCCTCTTCTCTCTCTCTCTCTCTCTTTATTCTTTCAGATGGGGTCTGGTTCTGTCACCTAGACTGGAGTGCAGAGGCTCCATCTCGGCTCACTGAAACCTCTGCCTGCCAGGCTGAAGCCAGCCTCCCACCTCAGCCTCCCGAGTAGCTGGGACTATAGGCATGTGTCACCATGCTGGGTTAATTTTTGTTTTTTTTTTTGTTGAGACAAGGTTTCACCATGTTGCTCACGCTGGTCTCGAACTCCTCAGCTCAAGTAATCTGCCTGTCTTGGCCTCCCAAAATGTTAGGATGATAGGTGTGATCCACTCTGACCAGCTTAGCGTATCTTTTATAGTAAGTATTAAATGATACCATAAAGTAATTTGGAAAAAAATATTATTGAGAAAAATGCAATTTACATAAGTCTCAAAGGAAATCACATTTCTATTAAATACAACATGATTAGTTTAATTCCTTCTGCTCAACAAAGAACAGATATACTTCACTATATGGATGGCTTAACTTTTAAAGTGATTGTAAAGTAAGTGCTAAATGGTAAATATTAACTTTGTGGAAAACTGAACATAGATGTTTATTTTTACTACAGTTCATGAATCAACTGTAGTTTATCCATCTCTATCTCCTTTGGCACCTAGCACATGAATGTGAGTAAGAACTCCTCAAAACCCATGGCTGCTTTAAGAAAATATGAACAGTTGGGGAATTAATTTTTATAAGCTCCCAGAAGAATTTTGTTTATATGAATCTTCTAAGGCCAAATCAATTGCCTCTTTTCTTGGAAATAATGTTTGCTTCCCATTGATGAGGCAAAGTTGTACGTACTCAAAGGGCAGGATTTAGTATGTCAGTACTGTCAGAAATAAATGGTAGTATTACACAATTCCTCCTGATCAAGAAGGATTTGGAACAGAGACTGATGATACATCTATTTATAATAGGTTCCAATTATTTTAGAGGAAAATTTAAAATATGAAATACAACTGAAACCAAAACAGAATCTTTGTGACTGGTGCTGCTGGTGTTGGGGTGGGGGAAGCTAGCAGATTATTAAATGCAGCTGCAGGATGAATATGCTGGGAGCAAAAGTCACATTAAAACTGCACAATACAGCATTCTTTCCTTTTGTCAAGGGGGGCCTATCACTGTCAAGAGGTACAAAGTGTTAGCACAGAACTCTGATCAGCAAGTCAAAGCTTATTCAGGGAGAAATAAAGAGAACGAAAGACAAAAACCACATGATTATCTCAATAGATGCAGAAAAGGCCTTTGACAAAATTCAACAACTCTTCATGCTAAAAACTCTCAATAAATTAGGTATTGATGGGACGTATCTCAAAATAATAAGAGCTATCTACGACAAACCCACAGCCAATATCATACTGAATGGGCAAAAACTGGAAGCATTCCCTCTGAAAACTGGCACAAGACAGGGATGCCCTCTCTCACTGCTCCTATTCAACAAAGTGCTGGAAGTTCTGGCCAGAACAATCAGGCAGGAGAAGGAAATAAAGGGTATTCAATTAGGAAAAGAGGAAGTCAAACTGTCCCTGTTTGCAGATGACATGATTGTATATCTAGAAAACCCCATTGGGTCAGCCCAAAATCTCCTTAAGCTGATTAGCAACTTCAGCAAAGTCTCAGGATACAAAATCAATGTACAAAAATCACAAGCATTCTTGTACACCAATCACAGACAAACAGAGAGCCAAATCATGAGTGAACTCCCATTCACAATTGCTTCAAAGAGAATAAAATACCTAGGAATCCAACTTACAAGGGATGTGAAGGACCTCTTCAAGGAGAACTACAAACCACTGCTCAATGAAATAAAAGAGGACACAAACAAATGGAAGAACATTCCATGCTCATGGGTTGGAAGAATCCATATCGTGAAAATGGCCATACTGCCCAAGGTAATTTATAGATTCAATGCCATCCCCATCAAGCTACCAATGACTTTCTTCACAGAATTGGAAAAAACTACTTTAAAGTTCATATGGAACCAAAAAAGAGCCCGCATCGCCAAGTCAATCCTAAGTCAAAAGAACAAAGCTGGAGGCATCACGCTACCTGACTTCAAACTATACTACAAGGCTACAGTAACCAAAACAGCATGGTACTGGTACCACAACAGAGACATAGATCAATGGAACAGAACAGAGCCCTCAGAAATGATGCTGCATATCTACAACTATCTGATCTTTGACAAACCTGACGAAAACAAGAAATGGGGAAAAGATTCCCTATTTAATAAATGGTGCTGGGAAAACTGGCTAGCCCTATGTAGAAAGCTGAAACTGGATCCCTTCCTTACACCTTATACAAAAATTAATTCAAGATAGATTAAAGACTTAAATGTTAGACCTAAAACCATTAAAATCCTACAAGAAAACCTAGGCAATACCATTCAGGACATAGGCACGGGCAAGGACTTCATGTCTAAAACACCAAAAGCAATGGCAACAAAAGCCAAAATTGACAAATGGGATCTCATTAAACTAAAGAGCTTCTGCACAGCAAAAGAAACTACCATCAGAGTGAAGAGGCAACCTACAGAATGGGAGAAAATTTTTGCAATCTACTCATCTGACAAAGGGCTAATATCCAGAATCTACAATGAACTGAAACAAATTTACAAGAAAAAAACAAACAACCCCATCAAAAAGTGGGCACAGGACATGAACAGACACTTCTCAAAAGAAGACATTTATGCAGCCAAAAAACACATGAAGAAATGCTCATCATCACTGGCCATCAGAGAAATGCAAATCAAAACCACAGTGAGATACCATCTCACACCAGTTAGAATGGCCATCATTAAAAAAGCAGGAAACAACAGGTGCTGGAGAGGATGTCGAGAAATAGGAACACTTTTACACTGTTGGTGGGACTGTAAACTAGTTCAACCATTGTGGAAGTCAGTGTGGCGATTCCTCAGGGATCTAGAACTAGAAATACCATCTGACCCAGCCATCCCATTACACCATGGAATACTATGCAGCCATAAAAAAAGATGAGTTCGTGTCCTTTGTAGGGACATGGATGAAGCTGGAAAACATCATTCTCAGTAAACTATTGCAAGGACAAAAAACCAAACAGCGTATGTTCTCACTCACAGGTGGGAATTGAACAATGAGAACTCATGGACACAGGAAGGGGAACATCACACTCTGGGGACTGTTGTGGGGTGGGGTTAGGGGGGAGGGATAGCATTAGGAGATTTTCCTAATGCTAAATGACAAGTTAATGGGTACAGGAAATCAACATGGCATATGGATACATATGTAACAAACCTGCACATTGTGCACATGTACCCTAAAACCTAAATTATATATTAAAAAAGATATCAAATTATATATTATTTAAAAACTGAAAAAAAAAAAAAAAAAGAAGTAGCCACTACAGGAAATGCGCAGAACACAACCAAGTATGTGAAGTGAATGTTAAGCAGAAGCCTGACCTGGGAGTCCTAGATGGAGAAGAAAAGTCTCTCCACGTTCAAATGGGGAAAAAGTTGAGGAGAGCTAGAGTACTTTTGAAATGATAAAAGTATGTTTATTGCTCTATCCCTGGTACCCGGATTGCCTCTTGGCAAATGGTGAGAAAACAGTAAATAACAGTTCAACTATTAAATATGTTGGTACTTAGTAGTTTCTTAGTTTTTCCCAATCCTTTAACTAGGATATTACAAGGTCTGTAAATCTAAAGTAAAAGTAAGGAATAGACATATATACTACAGTTCAATAATCACATATCTTAAAAATAAAAGGTAAATATTTTGTATTTTATAATGGGTAGTTTTAAGTATCCACACATATCAAAATATGCTCACATAAATCCAAAAGTTGAAGATGAACTACTTTGAAGGGGCAATGCCACGTGACTGGTAGCAAGTACCTGAGGTACCACTGGTGTGCGGGAGATACGCAAATAACATGATCATACAGGCTCCAGCCTTCCTTATCGTTTTCAGTAAGAGAAAATCACAGAACCAAAATGGGTCACCAGAGAAAATTGTCTGCTTTCAATTGCCTTTCGTTCACTAAGTCTGGAATGCTACATTCAGCTTTGGTGCTATATAGTTAATGATAAAACACTCTAGTCAAACCCCCAATTGTTAAGGGTTGTCAGAAAAACTAAAGAGGCATGTTTTCAATTTTATTGAAAGACTAAATGAAGCATTTTAATTAAAAAGCCAGAATCTTGAAGTGTTTTAATGCTATTATAAGTCACAATCCATTTCAAATAATTCTAATTTAATTATAATCATCAGGTCCACATAGCATTTGTGCAAAATCTTTGTTGTTGTTGCTGTAATTTTACTTTTTACCCAGGGACTCTGTAAAAGATTTGGCTTATACAATACTGTTAAGTAAAAAGCATAGCAATTTAGGCTATTATATTTGACATACACAATTTAAGAAATAAATTCATTTAAGACATACAATAATCTAACAGATTTACATATAATGATGAGATGAAAGCTCTACTAGTACAGCATATAGTTCTGAAAACAAAATATGTATAGGTAAAATATCTATAATTTTTAATGAAAAACTACATTTTGGTAATTGCCATATTCTGTTAAAGAATAAAAGAAATTAATATGTAGTCAAAAGACTGCTTCTTATGCCAATGGTTTTACATGATTCTATGCTTTAAACCTTATAGCCTACTGGCAAAATATAGAATCTCAGAGCTGGGAAAGCATTTAAGTTTCATGTTGTTCCCAGCTTCCTACCCAGAAGTACATACACTTCTATTGGATCATGGATTGATCCATTCATAGCTTGAAATTGTTTTCAATTTTTGGCATTTGTGTGCGTGTATGTGTGTATGTGTGTGTTCAGTTGTGCATTTTTCTGAGGAAAACAAATTCATCAAATTCTCAAAGGAGTGTATATAGCACAAAGTCAATGACCAATGGTTTACCAACTTTATTTTACAGATTAGTTAATGCATGCAAATATATTTTAAGTGATTTGCCCAGTAACAGTTTCCTAAAGGCTGTCATGGATTCAGTGCCACTCCACTCAGCAGCCTCTTTCATTGCTAAAGGATTTATTTCTCTCCTGCTTCTGGAAGGTTTATCAGAAATTATCTAGACCAAGGAAACCTGCTTTCCCCAAAGTTATAGCCACTTCCTGGGGCAGCTTGTATCCAAACAATAGTAGATGCTGAGAGTAAATGGCCTGATTTTCTCACCCCAAATGGTAAAAACGCTCAAGCCCCATGCCAGTTTAAGCGCTTCCCACGAGGTCAGCTAAGGTCTTGTGACTGCACCAGAGCCTGATTTCGCACTGTGCCCAAACCTGCCTCTTCCTTATCTCCACATAGATGTTGATCATGAAAACACTTGGCATTAAACTTTGTGCGTATTAATCTTCCAGGGAATGTCAACTTGAGACAGTGGCAGAACCATGACTAGCAACTGCTCACTTCTCCACTTTGATCTCTCCACTATGCTCTTCATAATCACTGTAACAAATTCTATTTTTTCTAAACATAGATGAAAAGCACATACATGCATATAATGGACATTTTTTAAAAGAAAGAGAAAAGCAAATAAAATGTTTATTTTAAGAAAGTTGAATATGCATTTAAAAATCATCTGATTCAAGTATATTGATGATACTTGAATATGAGTTATAAGGTCAATTTTGTTGATTTTTGACTCATGGCTCAGTCTTAGACACAAGGCGTGGAGAACTAGAGTACTTGAATTTTTGGTCTGAAATATTTTGACATAAAATGTCCAAAGTGCTCCAATTTTAAACCTGTAATATATATATTACACAATCAAAATCTCAGATTCTTTCAGTTAGTAATAGATTTTATGGAGTACCAAGTCAAACCCATTATTACACAGATGGAAAAATGAGTTCTCAAAGTAAATCAGACTTGCTCAAGGTCACAGTCAAGGCAGGACTATAGCAATATCTTTTGAATCTTAGTCCAAAGCTTTCAACCATGCTGTGAAGTTGCTCAATGGTCCCACAATTTTCCTTCAACATATAAATTCTTTTTTTTGGAATGTCTTACCTGGCACCTGCCATTTGCACAGATATCTAATCCCTGATAGCCACAAGAAGTTCCATCCATCACTTTTTCTGATAGAAGAATAGGCTGTTCTTTTCCAACAGGAGAGCAAAACAAGGCACATGGTTTTTCTACATACAGAGTAGATAAAAAGAAATGAGAAAAAGTTACTGCATAAATATTTTTATCTTAAGCTTCATTTTTCAGAATCGTTATTGAGTAAAAAATAATTCAATGCTAATTAAGTAATGTAATATTAGAGTAGATAACATTAGAAGATCTCTATGTGTAATAAATCAGGTGCCTGGAGATGTTCAGTGAATATTAATCTTCTAAGAAATCTGGCTTCAAATTAGCTTAAAATATATCAGTTGTTATTTTATGGCACAACATATCTAGCATACACAATCCAGACCTCCTCCCTGAATAATATTGGCACACCCCAATTTTATGCTCATATTTTTTTTGAAACGATATCCTCTTCATCTTTAGTAGACACCAGGATTCTACCTGTCTTTAAGTCCTGGTTAAGATTTACTTCATGCTTGAATTATTTATTGACGTCTTCTAAATTTCAATGCACTAGTATTTATTTCTATATAGTTGACATTTTCTAATTGAAAAAATGTCTAAAGGGAGAAAGAAAAGCCTCTAAGATGAGAATTCTCATGAAACTTTCTGTTACTAGGATTATAGTAACAATTGCATTTGTAAAATCAGTTCTGTTACTAGGATTGTTACTACAATGCAACAGAAATATTGTTTTGAAATGCAGTACCATCCCATGAGAGCATCCATAGTTATGTGCAACTGCTGATGTGCTAGTGAGAACTCTGTCCCCTTCACCACTTATGCAGAAACCATGTCATTGTATACGGTATCTAGGTTGAGAACTTTTATTCCAGGTAAATAATTCCTAAGCCGCTGCCAGTCTTCTATGTGCCTCATTGAGCAATGAGATAGGATGTTTGGGGTTAAAACACTTGCCTTTTAGGCTCAGAAAGTGGCACGATATTTTTAAAGTGCTATGTCCATTTCTAAGCCTCCTACAGAGGAGCTGTAGTATTTGGTAACACTAGTAATACTATTATCCAAATCTGAAACCTCAGAGCAATTTCCATGCTACATTACTACTCTATTGGCTTGACGCCAGCCCGGTCCTTTACTGTTTATTAAGCTTATATAAATAGAATGGAAAAAAGTTTACAGTCTCTGACACTGATCTTCCCTTATGTCTTCAGTAAAGTTCCACGTATGCTGATGGGATTCTATAAATACCAAATAACAGCCAGAGGCATGGAACAGGGTATCACTTTGCAAAGAGAAGACAGACAGTTAAATGAGCCTTCAGAAGTGAACATTTCGAACAGTTTTCACATGTGGCTTCTGAATACTGCTCTCAACAATTTTGGGGAGTTGGAACATGGCCTTTAATGTGCATGGTTTTGAAATTTTCCTTTAAGATGCCATTATAAGCCGCAATAAAGCATTTCAGTGTGCTCTCACACCTCAAAGTAGGTTATGTTTATTCAATGACTGCTTACTATGTCATATCTTTGAACTTAAAAACAGCTGCTATAATTGCAACACTTTAAAAGTGGTGTATATAATGCTCTTTCTGGAGTTTTCATTGAAGAGAAGAGCAAACCAGATATATGAATAAATAATATTGAAAAGAGTTCATCTCCTAGAAAATTCCATTCATATTCCAAGCAAAAATTCAGATGAAAATCTTTTTATTTCTCCTTTTAAAACATATTGCCAACACACTGTACTGACTTTAGCTGTACAGATGACATAAACATTTGATACCACTCTTCATTTCTGGAGTATACCCTCAAGGCTGTGACATTGTAGTGATCCATGTAACATGCCATACTTGGCAGGCAGGCTCTGTCTTGATTTAAGAGACCAACTGTTTCCAAGATATGCATTAGACATGGATTTCAGCCAAATTTTGGCACACACAAAGTATGTGAAATACCTGAATGTTGAAGCCATGCATGTCTTTTCTCTAAAAATAAATGTTCACTGCTGCATTGCTACCCCACATTTAATTCTCCTAGGCAGGGATTCATGTATTATATAACATATACAGCCACTTGTATTTTAAGGTGTGACACGTTTTTAAAAGAATTGTGTATTTCCATTTCTTCCATAGTGCTATAATACATGTAGGCTAGTGACTGTTGTATATTTTATTTGAAATACAGACTGATGAGTTTGATTGATACGTGTTGCAAAATCATCACAAATGGTAACCTGCTGATTATACAAACAGCTATTGTGGATTATTTTGATGATAATACATCACTGTGTAAGAGTCACAAGTTCCTTTAATTGTGATTTCTAACAGCTTTAGTGTTTTAAATTCATGCCCATCCAAGTCTGATTTTTCTTTAATTTGGAGAACACCTATTTTCTATCTCTTATTTCATGCATAAGTAAATGAGTTTCAAATAAACTTGACATTATTAACTGTCACAGCCAGTTGGAAGTAGAGACAGGATTAACACTCAAATAATCAGAAAATTTTCATGACGTGAACAGTCATATTGATTATGTTTTTACAATAAAAAGTTACTGGCTATGTATTCAAATTTCTTTAACAAATATTCATTGGACACTTAATATACAATAGATGATACACTAGGGACAGACATTAGAGGGAATGCAGACACAATAAAATGTGCTATTACAGGTTGTGTGTGTGGTACTTGGAAGGGACACATAATTTGGAGGATCAGAGGGATTCTTTCCTCCTAGAGGAACTGACATACACTGAGTCCCAAAAATCAGCAGAAGTGTTCAAGGTAAATAAATAAAGAACGGTGTCAAAGCTTGAGAAGGAAAGCCTATTATGCCAAAGCCCAGCTGGTATAAAGGCCCAAAAATAAGAGAGCAGATGTATCTAAGGGGTGGAATGGAAGGCAGCCTGGCCATATAGGATTCTATAAAAGAGAATGATGGAAATGAGGCAGGAGAAGTTAAAGGGGGCAGGCCACAGAAATATCCTTATAAACCAGGTGGCCAAGTTTGTGCAACTGAAAAGCAAGTGTTACCTTCAACGATATGGGACACACTAAAGAGGATCAAATGGACATGAATAGGAAGGGTTATGATCATGTGTTTGGTCTAAAACCTGCAGATATCCAATTAGCTATATCAGCGAGGGAGTTGTACATACAAGTTTGGAGCTCAAATGGAAAATCTAGTTGAAGACGTAAACTCATGTATTATTTGCATATTTGAAGTCATGGGAATAGATAACATCACCTAAAAAGAAAATGCACAGTGAAAACAGAATAGCGTTTGAAGTAGGCAGAAGGAGAACACACCAGAGATGTAGGAGGGAAGCCAGGTCGGTGTTAACAACACAGAAACCAAGCAGGGCACACGAGTGTTCCAAGAACCACGGGGGTGGGCAGCCACCTTAATGTATTTAAGGGTCAACTAAGAAGAGGATGGGAAACTATTTAGTTGGTTTTGTTTCCATGAGACTCCTGGATGACATTAGAAAGACTTGTGTTGGTGGAATCCAGATTGAAGGGAAAAAAACAAAGGGCTGGGATACAGGCAGGTCTTCTAAGAAGGGTGGTTGTGAGGAGGGAAACGTGTAGGTGCACCAGCTCAAGATGGCTATGGTCTTGAGGGGAAGTTTTTATGTTTTAGTGGCAGAGTCTTAAATATGTTAAAAAATTAAATGTGGCCGGGCGCGGTGGCTCACGCTTGTAATCCCAGCACTTTGGAAGGCCGAGGCGGGCGGATTGCGAGGTCAGGAGATCGAGACCACGGTGAAACCCCGTCTCTACTAAAAAATACAAAAAATTAGCCGAGCGTGGTGGTGGGCGCCTGTAGTCCCAGCTACTCAGAGAGGCTGAGGCAGGAGAATGGCGTGAACCCGGGAGGCGGAGCTTGCAGTGAGCCAAGATTGCACCACTGCACTCCAGCCTGGGCGACAGAGCGAGACTCCGTCTCAAAAAAAAAAAAAAAAAAAAAAAAAAAAAAAAAAAAAAAAAAAAAAATGTGAATGATCCAAAACAGAGAAGATTAACTATATGAAAGTGGGGGTAATCAATAAGATACCTGAAAGGGGAAGATGGGGGTGGCATCGAGGCCACAACTGGAGGGACTGGCCTTGGAAAGGAGGAATTAAAATTCTGCCATATAGCAGAAAGCAGATGAAGTATCCTAAGTTAGGCTAATGTGTCTTGATATCAGAAAATAAGGAGGTAATCTAGTGGCTGCTATATTTCCCCCCACTACCACTAGTAGTGGAATAATCTGCCCCATTGTTTGGTTGTTTCCATTAGTGCTTGTATGTAGGTGCTACTCTGAGAAAAGGGTTTCATCAGATGGGGGCACTGAAATGGACAGGCAATGGAGTTTAGGTTATTGAGAACAGTGTGATTGGAATGATGGAAAACAAAGTTCAAATTGACTAAGGGGAGAAAAGAGAGACTAGTGGCATCATAACCAATGAAATCAGATAATCTGTCACTTTTGGTAACTGCAACTCAGCCCACACCCACAGCCCACTCACCATGGGCAAATATTATCATTTTTTTTTCTTTGAGACAGGGTCTCGCTCTGTCACCGAGGCTAGAGTAAAGTGGCACCATCTTGGCTCACTGTAACCTCTGCCTCCCGGGCTCGCCTCAGCCTCCTGAGTAGCTGGGACTACAGGCACACGCCACAACACCCAGCTAATTTTTTTTTCTGTATTTTTGGTAGAGATAGGGTTTTGCCATATTGCCCAGGCTGGTTACAAACTCTTGAGCTCAAGCAATCTGTTTGCCTTGGCCTCTCAAAATGGTGAGATTACAGGTGTGAGCCACCTTGCTTGGCATATCATTCTTAACTAATAAGGCAGCATACAATTTTCTTAGAATTCTTACTTTGAAATAATTAAATATTTAGAATAACTTGCAGAAATAGTACAGAGAGTTCCCATATACCTTTCACTCAGTTTCTCCCCATGGTTATACCTGAGCAACTATAGAACTACAGCAAACCCAGGAAACTGGCATTGATACCTGTGTGTGTATAGCTCTACGCCATTTTATCACATTTGTAGATTTGTGCAACCACTGCCGCAATCAAGGTCTGAAACTATTCATCAGCACAAAGATCTTCCGCATTCTACCCCTTTATAGTAATACCCATCCCTCTCCCCAGCATCCCTAATCCCTGGCAGCCACTAATTTGTATGAATTTGTTTTCCAGCTCTGTAATTTTATAATTTCAAGAATATTATCACATGAAATCATATAACATGGGACCTTTTGAGATTGACATTTTTTCACTCAGCATAATGCTCTGAGATCTATCAGGTTGTTGCATGTATTAATAGTTTGCTCCTCTTTAGTGCTGAGGAGTATTCCATCACTCAGGAGTATGATTTCTGTATTGTTAGTATATGTTTAGTTATTTACAGAACTGTCAAACTATGCTTTCCGAAGTGGCTGCATGATTTTGCAATCCCACCAAGCAATGCCTGAGAGATCCAGTTTCTCCTTATCCTCTCACCAGCAGTTAGTGTTGTCACTGCTTTTTATTTTAGTTGTTCTAATAGGTATGGGGTAACAGCTTCTCATATTTTTAAAATATATTTTTGTCAGTGCTTGTGGTTATTATATGTCTGCACAGGTAGAAAAAGTTAAAGTTCAGAAATATTTTGAAGATAATATGTAAAATAATCTGACTATTGTAAAAACACTTGGCAAACCTAGAAATCTAGTTAACAAAGATGGTGGTGATCCGGTTGGTCATACCTTCATCCAGGACAGCTTGCCACTGAAGTACATGCTTTGGGGAGGAAGTTCTAACACTATAGGCCTGACATTGCCAGTCTCTGAATCCAGGCAAACCTGCAGGACAAGGTGGATTCTCACATATTCTGTATTGTTTTCTGGGACCATTACAATCCCTTGCTTCAGAACCTAGCCTAGAAAAGAAAGTACAAATAATCAATTTTACGTTTTTTATGTGAACTACCCAGTTTTTAAATTAAAGGTCATTATATTAATAACATATAACCCCTTATATTTACTTTTGAAAACTTGGACACATTAAATGATAGTAGTAGCAAATTCATATATTTATTTCTTTAACTATATATATTTTCTAAACCTTGATCAATATACCTTCCAAAATACATGAGGAATAAAAGCCCATTTACCATGAAAATGATACACTGGAGTAAAGGGCAGAAACTGAGGGGAAAATAGAAAGCCTTCAAATGCCCATTAAGAAATTTGGTTCTTAGAATTATTAAGGAGGTGTTTTTATATAAATTATATAAATTCTTTACAACTGCATGTGACCTCTCCACCAATAGAGTTTAAAGCTCTGGAAAGACTTTCTCACACTTTCCTAGAATTCCTCTAGGAATAATGGGGTTCAACAAGCTGATCCCATAATAATTCCTGTCTGTACCTGTGCTTAGCATGTTTCTGTTTTTCGTTAGTCTTAGCTTTTGCTGTCATTAATTTTGTTCTCATTCTCTTTCTTATCATCCTTCTGCTCTTCTCCCAGTTCCTGTAAATGTTCACATAATTTTTCTAATACACATCTCCCTGTTTATTGAAATATAATATTTTATAGATTTACTCAAGAAATAACCTTCTGTAGCTTTCATTATTTATTCTTAGAAGGGTTGGTCTGTATTTTCTTCTTAAAGGCAGTTTTTATATAAAATAAATAATTTGAAGGACTTTTCTGTTTTCCAACGTGAGTAGAGTTTGAGGAGCTTCTTTTGCTTCCCAACATGCTTTATCAGTAAAACCTTTGCATTCCAAAATTGAAGAAATGCCCTCCCACAACCGGGAACTTTGAGTTTACCCAGGACATTTGCGCTCTCGACTGCTGATCCCAGCACTGCAGGTTCGGCTACAAGGACTCCACAAGCTCCACTCTCCGGCCAGATGTTCAGGTGCTGAGGTCCTGCTGGTACATTCTCCAGCCTTACACCACTATTCCAAAAGTTATGTCTTAGGTGAACAAATCAGGGCACAACTGAAAATCATTCGCTGGCCTATAATGTCACTGGAATTGCAATTAAATCAGGTCTACTAGAGCCACAAACACGGGGAATTAGGAAAGACCAAAAATAAGTTGGCACTTCTTTTTTGTCATAGTAATATAATTGCCCAGTTCTCACAGATACAGTCTTGTTGGGAAAGCAGTGTACAAATATTTGTTACTATAGCCCTAAGAATTCAGTTCTTGTGATAGAGGTAGGGTAAAGGTTGCACAAGCAGGAAAGAAAATCCAACGCATTGAAGAAACAGATAATAATTTAAAAGGGACAAAAAATCAGAGTAATATATAAGAACGGAAACAAGAAATAAATGTCCTACGTCAAAGCAGACATTTTTAGCAAATTTAGTAATTTTCATATGAAATGTCAGTGACTCAGGGTACTTTTTTAACTTGTAATTTTTAAAAAGTACTGTTTGATTTTAGCACTTTCCTTTATGCTTTTTTTTTTTTTCTGAAAGAATTCCCATCAAGCTCAAACATTAACATTATAGCAAGTTGGTTTGAAAGACTTGGACAATTAGATGCTGAAATTCTGTCATTTCACGCCAATTATTTTGTACTTTACTTGGTATCTATTAACTGGTAAAGATAACTGGAATAAGAGAAAGAAGTGTAGTCATTTTTTTATTTTTATTTTTTCATTCACTGAAAATAAAAGCAATGAGAGACATTGCTGATGGTCACCCAGGAGTGGTTGCTAGAATTTGAGGGACGGGTTATTAAAATTTCTCCTCATTCCTGAAAATCGAATAGATGATGGTCATAGCAAACATGGTAAAAGTAACAATCATATTGAGAATAATAAGCAAGATTACAAGCATTTAGATTAGTGATTGTATAATAATGAGGTTGAGTAAGCTGATCCTCCTAGCCCTAAATGAACTTCTACACTTAATGGCAACACAATTTACAAAGGATTTTGAGGAAATTACAGAAATACTCTGATTCTCAGCTTGCTCATTTCTAAAATGTGAATGATAATCATAGTTACCTAACAATTTTTTTAGGAATTGAATGAAGCACTAAACACGATGTATAGCCCTTACTAAGGATTTAATAAGGGCTAACTATAATAATAATAGAGTTATAACTATCATTATGTTAATAATTTCAGAAATCTAAGCAAAATTCTGTTCATTCCGATATTCATCTGTTTTTATAATTTACTTTGATAATATGTTTTTATTGCTATTTTTAGAAAAGAGAATTAACGCTATACCATATAGTTTTGTGTGGGCCCTGTTAGTGCTTTATTTTTATAGGCAATAAAATAATTAGTCCCTGTAGATTTTCTCTAATAATGTCAACATTTAAATTCAACCTCTTTTAGATTCAAAAAGTTTTTAATCTAAACTTGAAAAACAAAATAAAGATCAACAACTCAGAGAATATCAATATGCTAAGATTCTCATTAAATAAATTTGGATTTTGTACAAAGATGCAGTTTAAAGATTGGAAAAGGAGAAGGAAACCGTGTGAAAACTTCTACGTTACTTGTTTTAAGGGCTTAGAAAAGTTATGCCACTCATGGAAAAAAAAATTCAATGTGAAAGTTGTCAAACTTCAATTGGTCACATTGTTTTAGCCTACTTTAAGGGTGTTTATGTTTCCCAGAGTGCATATCATACCTCCTTGGCCATTTAGCAGCAAGCTGGCATTGAAAGACTGGGCTAGAGTTCATAACAGACGAAAATATCTGGAAGGGACTGGGACCTAGATTTGTACATCATTTAAACTGTAACACATCTGGCTGATGAAGAGAAATGGACACAGATATGCAAACCTATTTGCATATACAGATCAGTGAAATTTGAAGAAAGTACTACAGCTTAATATTGAAAGTTTGTTACCTTGCAGATAACCAGATGTCTGGATGAAGCTAGAGGGTACCTGCTTTTGTGTCTTCTATATGGTTCTGTGCTTCAACAATGAGGAAAGTGTTAAATGTTTTGTTTAAACTATTATACAATATAAGATTATATGTAAAATAATCCTAATGATGCTTTCCATAAATATCATTAGGGATATTATGGAGAGCAGCATGATTTGTTTCATACAACTTTTGCATTTTTTAGCTTCAAAAAAGAAGTTATGTATTGTTGAAAACACTAAAAAAATTGTCTTATCTACTAATTCAGTCTGATTTATAAAAGTACTAAGGGATTATGTAATATAGACCACCTGGGGACAGTGCATGACCCAACACACTAATTATAGTTCTATACTCCTAAATTTTTATTTGGACATGTGTAGGAAGTTCATGAAAACATACATTTGAAAGGCATCTGTGAAGATGTCAAAGGAGCCTGATCAGTCTCTGATCAAATCTTGTACGTACATTGTGGAAGAGAGAAGAGGAGGAAGGAAGGCAAAAAGCTGTGTACATATGCACATTGTGACTGTTAGGATATTACAGTCTTCATTGTTTCCAATAATAAATTATGATGGTAATTTCAAGATTCTCAATTTGGGAAAATAAATAACTAAAATATATCATATAGAACCCTTCCAAACAGTCTAAGGTTCTAGTAAATTGGTATTTAATGTCTCTTTCCCCTCTTTTCATTTCTAGTAAGTACTGAAAGTAAAATACATACATTTATTATTTTTGTATAAATCATTTGCCCACTACTTAATCTCTTTGAAAGGTAAATGCCAACACATTGATATTTGTATTGTAAATTGCGAAATATAAAATTATATAAAAAATATAAAAAGAGAAGAAAACAAGTTGTTTTCAATTTGTAATATGCTGTCCATAAAGAGTATATAAACCTTTTTGTTCAAAATTATTCAGAAGCATAGAATTCTGTAAGCGCCTTTTCAGATGTAATTATATACTCTTAGATTAACTAGATTTATACAGTTTGATTAATATCACTAGAGTGTTATCCGTTACAAAATCCCAAGCTTTGTCTCTTGGTTAGCAATGTATTGAGCTTGCAGTGTTTAGTGTGAGGTTGCAAGCATTCAAATATTTTAGCACTACTGCACACAATGGCAGAGTGTTGGAAGCTATTTTCACGATGGCTTCTACAAGAGCTGGAACAGATGAGTATTTGAAGAAGCCCACATGGCCTGGAAAACTGAGAGTTTCATTAGTTATTTCAATAAACAAAGCATTACAGAACCTCTAAGAGAGTCTCATTAACACAATTATAGGAAAATAAAACATTTTACTTTTGTTTAGTAATTACAGTTTTAACTGGCAAAATAAGTTTATTTTAAAGATTTCAAGAATGCAAATTATGTTTACATATACAAGGGAAAAAATCATAGCAGAAAAATATTGAAGGTGCCAGATTATAAAAATAAAGAGATTTTTATATTGCTAAAAAACTAAAGACGAATGAGTTATGTGATGTTAGAGGGCTCATCGCAGTATGTTTGGTTATCTCTTAATATTACTCCTTTGTGTTTCAGGGATGATAAAAATGATTGCTGGTGCAAAGTTTTATGATTCAAGCAATAAATTAGCACAATATCAGGAGGCTTGCTTGATATACACAGGTTCTTGTACTTCTGTGTATATATTTAAAAAATAAAACAGACCCAAATTCTGATGCTTTGTTTAAGTTTATAGGAAATATTTGGCACAGTCTATAAACAATTAACTGATATTTTACAGAAATTCCCTCTAAGGAATCATTTTCTTATTGATAATATATAGTGATAAAATCTTTCTAGTTTTTTTTCAAAAATAGTTTGGATTTAAACAATTTGTACTTTTTTTCTTTTCTAATTAAATAAATCATAGAAGTAATAAGTCACTGCGTGCTTATGTCAAACAATCCAGAAATGGCTGCAGAAAAGTTATATTCACCCATCCCTCTCATTGACGTACTCCCAGCCATCAATTCTACTTCCCTCCCAAGAGGTAACTTCTAATTACACTTTGGAATTTTGTGTTTATATTTTCTTTTTCTTTTTTTCTTTTTGTCTTTGAAACAAGGTCTGGCTCTGTCACCCAGGCTTGAGTGCAGTGGTGCGGTCTCGGCTCACTGCAACCTCTGCCTTCCGGGCTCAAGCAATCCTTCCACCTCAGCCTTCTGAGTAGCTGGGATTACAGGCATGCGCCACCATGCCTAGCTAATTTTATGAGTTTGAAAATATATACTTATGTGTGTGAGTGTGTGTTTTTTTGTGTGTATTCACATCTGTATACAAACTGTGTTTTCCTTTAATGTCAAACTGTATTGTAAAGTATCAATATTTCTGACATGCCTATCAACTAACAGCCACGTCTTATAGATCTCTTCAGGTTAGAACATATGTATCTCCCTCATTTTTTAACAACTACATTGTGACCATTCGTCTCCTAATGAATATTTTTATTGTTTCTCATTTCTCACCATTACAAACTGCATTCTTGCCTAAGCATCTGTGTGTGCATGTGTGAGTGTGTGTATGTGCGTCTGTGTGTCTACTTTCTTAAGACGAATTTCTAGAAGTTGAATAGCTTCATTTCTGTCCATTTTTCAAATCCATATGTTTTTAAAATAAAACCCCACCTAATTTCATGTTTTCTTCAAGTATTTCACCATAAGCAATCTATAGGTTCTTTACATTGCTGTTTATTTTCAAATGTAATACACATTCATGCTCTTCAGAGGCAAGCTTTCTGATCTTAACAACTGAGTACAGTTATAACAATTCTACTTTCCCATCACAATATGCAAATTAGAAAATTAGGTAAACTATTGATCTGTTATCTTTTGATCATGTTAACCATGATTATTAAATGCATGTGAAATCCATCTTCTTCATATTCCTCAAAGGAAAATTAATTTTCAAAAGCAGTTATTTAGATCTGGAAATGTATACTAATAAATTTTTAAAGCTTTATGAAGTACATTAAACTACACAGACAGCCAAATATTTACTAATCTCCAAATGTCAACTGGAATATTTTATGGATGATTATTATATTGACAAGGAAAAAATACTCAGTTGCTCTAAGTGAATTATTTTATACTTGAAAAGATTCATTGGCAATGAGAAATGTTACCATTTATGCTATTATTTGTGCTTAATTTACTTCTGTTTAAAAAGTAAAAAAATTCACATTTTTGCTATATTAACGCATATATATGACTCAACATTCTCACAGTCAACAACAAATAAAATAAAACCTCGTCACATTGATATTAACAAAACAACTATGGATTTTAAAAAGTATAAATGTTAAAACTGATGAAATACTAATAGTTTAGTATATACTGATATTATTCCATCAGTGCTAAGATGAATACAAATGTAACTGGCAGAGAAAATGCAAGTTTCTCAAGTTTCATCTAGTATGCTCATTAAATTCAGACAACAAAAATGACTTACCTTACCAGGGTCACAGTCAGTTCCATCCATTGGTGGGTCTAGCTTGGTTCTGCATTCTTTCTCACCTTCTACCTTGCACCATAATCCTGTGCAAATTACATGCTGAAAACAAAGGCACAATAACTGATAAGGGGAAGGTATCATATTTTTTTAAGTGAAGCCAATCATTGTTAAGAAAGCTATTTTGATAGAACAACAAAAATTATTTGAAGAAAAATATGCTTTAGGTACTTAAAATATTAAACCTATCATTGAAATAGTACAGGGCTCATTTATAGTGATGGGAAGATTGATACATAATGATAGAAAAATCTATTTCATGAAGTTAAATCTTTTAAAACTTCCTTAAATAAAACACATATGGTTACACAAGATGATGTAGATACAACAGAAAAAATTAAGACAGAAATCGTCATTTATATACTATGACACATGGACCAGGCTGGAAGAATAAGTGTTTGTTTTTGTGTTATAAATTCAGTGTCTGCTGCCCTAAAAGTGTATTCTCACTTACACTCTGCTTTTATGCTTGAATGCCATGGTTAGTGCTTTATTAATTCATTATATAGTCTTGACCCCTGACATAATATAGTCTTAATGTGTATGTTTCTGTAAATTATCAGTACTTTTTACTTCAGTATGAAGGATTTTTACATCTTCAGAACACAATGAAAATTTTCTATGGAAATGTTAAAGGGAATAAAAAATACTGGGATAAGGCAGCTGAAACACGGCAACAATAAGCAAAGAGAACTCTGAGGAAATGTAAAAGAAAAATTGTCAAAAACCTTAGACACAGCTATAATTATGGTCAGCTCAGAGACATAGATATGAAGAGGCTAACACACACATTAATAAAGACTTTTTGTAAGGTGGTTTACATTTTTTAGACTCAAACATATTCTTAACAATTGTACAGAAATATGAAATCCATAAAGGACATTTAAAAGTGACTTAAAAATTTAGCTGAGTGTGGTCGTGCACACCCGCAATCCCAGCTACTCAGGAGGCTGAGGCACGAGAATTGCTTGAACCCGAGAGGCAGAGTTGCAGTGAGCTGAGGCAGTGCCCCTGCATTCCAGCCTGGGTGCCAGGATGAGGCTCTGTCTCAAAAAAAGAAAAAAAAAAGTGAGTTGAGTATTAAATCTGTAGTGAAGATGACTGTGTTACTACCTATCCAGATACTGGGAGAAGAGGGTGGAGGAGAACAGGTCAATAAAGACAGAACAAGTAGAAATGGGAAAGGCATAGTTACGAAAAGGTGAGCAGACTGGTGCAATGGGAGTAGGAATATCATGGGGGAGAGTAGTAAAGAACAAGGCGGAAAAGACAGAAGAGCCAGGAAAGACTAGGGACTTTATGTTTGTAGGGAAAAATAAGCCATTTAGTAGTTGATCAGCAGCAGATTGATAACATAATAGGTTATTTTAGGAAACTTATTCTGGTGTTGGTGTTCAAAATAGACTAAAAATCACAGCAAAATTAAAGTTAACTTATGACCCAAATCTATTAGATATATTTGAGGAATATATTTAAATTGTAACAGAACTATTTAAAACATATATTCTTGCAATATATTTAATATTTAATTACCCTAATACTTACTTTGTTGGAAATCCCAAAATATTATTTTCCTATACTTTAGATTTCTGAACTGTTTGTAAGCTTTTTTTTAAACAACAATTTACTGTATGTTTCAAAATATCTAACAGTGAAATTGAAATGTTCCTAACACAAAGAAATGACAGATCCAATGAAATTCAATAGTCTGTGGAGACAGTGAGATATATTTAATTTACCTTATTTTCTTTTCTGTGACTTTTTTTCCAGCTTGAAAATATGTCACACAAATATATATTATTATATTTAGGATATGGTTTAGCTTAACTAGTGTGCTTCTTCTAACTGCCCATAGCATTTACCAAAAATTCATCTAGAAAATTATTGTAAAGAATGCCTATAAATCATATTGCTCCTTTGTAATATTTTAAACTCTTGAAAATAGGCAAAGAGTTCAATTGTTTTTCATGTACTTTTGTGGTGACATTTAAGAGTATTTCAGTTAGCAGATGTCTAACCTGAGCATTTCTGATTCTAAAAATTTTTCACCCATCTAGTAACTTTCTGTCAAGGATGTTTGATAATTATGGGGTCAAACGTTGATTTTTCTTTAGAAAATTGAAAGAAGAATTTTTCTTTACTAGCGTTTAATAAAACTTAGTTATCTCATAACAATAATTATTTTATTCAAGTTCATTAGTTAACCAATGCATACTGAACTGAAAAAGCAAATCTACACTGTAGTTTTGGAATAATGCTTGCTTGTTGAATGTTGTTGGTGGTCTACATTCTGCCCTTCCACCATTATCTGCTGCTATTCGAAACCGCAGGTACTGTCATTGATTCCCACTTGAGACACTCAGAGCATACAAGCAAACTTGGCAGCTTTTCAAAATAAGCATGGTCACGTAGAATAAAATCTCTCTCAGAGATGTCTTTTACCCTTTCTGTTCTGTAGGTCTAGGGATCTTATGGTAAATAAATTACAGCCTCGGTCTTAAAAATAACTCAGATTTAGAAGTTCAAACCAAACTCCCACAAGTAAGGCAAGAAAATGTTGAAGAAATAGTATGGATAGTTTTCACATTGAAAAGTGGAATACCTCAGGTATGTCACATTAGAGGTACATAATAGCAAGCCCTTTCTGAAGGGCAGAATGGGGCATTATGGGTATTACATTAGAGCCAAACACTGTCCATATGTTACACAGGCAAGAGTCAAATATTTTTTTCAACTTAGTTGCTGAAACCACTTAATAGGTCAGTTAAGACAATAACCCTATAATTTAAAATGCTTGGCATAGGAATCCACAACAGAGATGCAAAACCCAGCATTTTCTAGCAAACTAATAGAAATAACATGATATTCCTTTGTTATGCTTCTATAGTAAAAAGAGTTTATTAAAAGAATATAATATGTACTTGGATGTTTATCTCAAATAGGCTTTTTAAATGTTACAAAAATGTACTATGTATTGAAATGGAAGGTTAATTGTCCTGTACAAATATTATAAAATTTATCTTCAAAGCTAAGCTGTACCCATGCCTTTCTTTACAGCAAATAGTTCCATTAAGATGTTCTGAAATTTATGTTAAAATAAGATAATTTTAACTGCATATGCATTGAAGTAATAATCCTTGGACATATAGCTACCTTCTTTTCCCTGTATTACTCTCTCAAATACATTTTCAATAACAGATTGCAAAGGAAATTCAAATATAAAATAAAATTTTAGAAACATTCTTTTCGAATAACAGAACTTCATTATAATTATTAGAATAGAGAAAAAATTCTGTCAATCTGCACTCCTGAACTCAGCTAAAATTTTATTCAGGTTTGAAGGTTAAAAAAAGGCACTTTCAGTGAAACAAACACTGAGTGTATACCTTCTATAGATCTGCCCCAAAGTTGCTTCTAAATGTTGTTCTTTAAGAAAAAGAAGTAAGACTTTATAAGAAAGGACTGAAAAGCAATGGTAAGCAAATAGACTGATAAAAATGAGGATAAATCTTAATAAACATTGACTACATAATGTAACACTTATTGGATTTAAACATTAATTATAAACCTTCTTTTTAGTGGGAAGAAATGTTAGAAATCTAGCTCACTTACATCCTAGAAACTTTATGCTTTAACAGAGAAGATTTGGCCACTGCCCACTGAATAAGTTTGACATTCTCTCTTTCACCTCCTCCATTCCACGTACATAGCTACTTGCAGAAGTTGAGTGATAGGCATAGAAAGGGAAATGTAACCCATGGATAGCCAATGAATGAAGCAGCAAGCTGCAAGGGACTCTTTCATGGTTACATCAGGACGTGTTAAAGAAAGGGAATAAAAATAAAAGAAATGAGAACTGGTAATATCTATATAATGGAGGCCCCCAAAGAAAAGAAAACACTAAAAAGAAGGAAGAACCTATTTTAAATTTTTAAAGAAAAATGATACAGAATTAAGATAAAAAGATTCCCCTTCTGGAATGGTGGATTAATTTCTCAAAAAACCAACCCTCTTGTAGGTATCAACTATAAACTGTGAACAGAATACAAAAAACAACTTCCTGAAGGCTCTGGAGAGTGAACCAAGGCAACATACTTTTTGTTTTAAATTTAACTTTTGGCCAAGCATGGTGGCTCACACCTGTAATCCCAGAACTTTGGGAGGCCAGGGCAGGTGGATCACCTGAGGTCAGGAGTTCGAGACCAGCCTAGCCAACACGGTAATACCTTGTCTCTACTAATAATACAAAAATTAACCAGACATGGTGGCAGGCACCTGTAATTCCAGCTACTCAGGAGCCTGAGGAAGGAGAATTGCTTGAACCTGGGAGCTGGAGATTGCAGTAAGCTGAGATCATGCCACTGCACTCCAACCTGGGCAACAGAGCAAGACTCTGCCTCAAATAATAAATAAAAAAAAATTAACTTTTAAGTTCAGGGGTACATGTGCAGGTTTGTTATACCTGAACGTGTGTCATGGGGGTATGATGTACAGTTTATTTCATCACCCAGGTAGTAAGCCTAGTACCCATTAGATATTTTTCCTGATCCTCTCCCTCCTCCCAGCCTCCACCTTCTAATAGGTTCCAATGTGTGTTGTTCCCTTCTGTGTCCATAAGTTCTTATCATTTAGCTCTCACTTATAAGTGAGAACATGTGGTATTTGGTTTTTGTTCCTGCATTAGTTTGCTAATAATAATGGCTCCAGTTCCATCCATGTTGCTGCAAAGGACATTATCTCATTTTTTATGGCTGCATAGTATTCCATGGTGTATATGTTCCACATTTTCTTTATCCAATCTATCACTGATGAACATTTAGGTTCATTCCATGTCTTTGCTATTGTGAATAGTGCTGCAGTGAACACATACATGCATGTGTCTTTATAACAGAATAATTTATATTCCTTTGGGTATAGGGTATATACCCAGTAATGGGATTGCTGGTCAAACGCTATTTCTGTTTTTAGCTCTTTGAGGAATTGCCCCACTGTTTTCCACAATGGTTGAACTAATTTACACTCCCATCAACAGTGTATAAGTGTTCCCTTTTCTCCACATCTCATCAGCATCTGTTATTTTTTGATATTTTAATAGTAGCCATTCTGACTAGCGTAAGACGGTGTTACATTGTGGTTTTGATTTGCATTTCTCTAGTGATCAGCGGTGTTCATATGATTGTTGGCTGCATGTATCTCTTCTTTTGAAAAGTGTTTGTTAACGTCCTTTGCCCACCTTTTATTGGGGTTGCTTGTTTTTTGCTTGTAAACTTAAGTTTGCTATTGTTGCTGGGTATTTGATCTTTGTTAGATTCATAGTTTGCAAAAATTTTCTCCCACTCTGTAGGCTGTCTGTCCACTCTTGGTGGAAACTTGATAGTTTCTTTTGCTGTGCAGAAGCTCTTTAGTTTAATTAGATCCCATTTCTCTCTCTCTCTCTCTCTCTCTGTTTTCTTTTGCTTTTGTTGCAATTGCTTTTGGAGTCTTTGTCATGAAATCTTTGCTTGTTCCTATGTCCAGAATGGTATTGCCTAGTTTGTCTTCCAATGTTTTTTTATAGTTTTGGGTTTTACATGTAAGTATCTAATCCATCTTGAGTTAATTTTTGTGTATAGCCTAAAAAGGGGTCCAGTTTCAATCTTCTGCATATGGCTAGTAAGTTATCCCAGTGCCATTTATTGAACAGGTTTGTCAAAGATCAGATAGTTGTAGGTTTGCAACCTTATTTCTGGGTTTTCCCTTCTGTTCCATTGGTCTATGTGTCTGTTTTGTCCCAGTATCATGTTGTTTTTATTACTGTAGCCCTGGAGTATAGTTTGAAGTCAAGTAACATCATGCCTCCAGTTTTGTTCTTTTTGCTTGATTGCCTTGGCTATTTGGGCTTGTTTTTGTTTCTACATGAATTTTAATATAGGTTTTCTAATTCTGTGAAGAATATCAATGGTAGTTTAATAGGAATAGCAGTGAATCTATAAATTGCTTTGGGCAGTATGGCCATTTTAACAATACTGATTCTTCCTATACATGAGCATGGAATGTTTTTCCATTTGTGTCATCTCTGATTACTTTGAGCAGTATTTTCTATTTCTGCATATAGAGATCTTTCACCTCCCTGGTTGGCTGTATTCCTAGGTATTTTATTTTTTGTGCATGGCAATTGTGAAAGTGATTGCGTTCAGCAGGCACACTTTTGAGGGGAACTGAAAAAACTGGCAAAATGTTAGTTCATCATCTTTGCAGCTTTAACCTGATAGATGCCCACTATTGTGTCCTGATATTACGTGCCAACTGGAAAAACATATCATCCTATAGACTCATGAAGACAGAAACTGAAGTGATCAAGGCTGCCATAAACTGAAGGGAGAATCCCAGAAGGAATAGAATTAGAGGAGCTTAAGTCTCCCCTTGGCGCCTGACCCATACATACACAACACACACTACAAATAGCACAGATAAGAGAAAAATGAATTGATCTAAGATATGAGCTGCTGCCTACAATAGATGAGACAAAATTTCCAGTTTAAATCTAATTAATGTAATTGCCTGTGAAAACAGAAAACAGTCTTTGAAGGAATATAACAGAATCCAGAGCCTCTACAACAGGGTCAGCAAACTCTTTCTGTAAATTGCCAAATAGTATGTATGTTAGGCTTCTTGGCCAGGTGGTCTCTGTTGCAACTATTCAACACTGCCATTGTAGCTTGAGGGCGGCCATAGAAAATAAATGAAAAAATGTGTGTCACTGTGTTCCAGTGAAACTTTAAGCCATAGTTTGCTCATGCTTGCTCTATAATATAACAACAACATTTCTAGTATAGAAGTAAAAATTACTGGCATATGTAGAACAGCAAAATGCAACCCTTTCTTTAAAAATGTAAATAAACAATTCAAACCTGAGATGACACATGTGTTATGATTTTCATAAAATTTGAAACTGACTTTATGAATATACCTAGTGAGGTAATGGAAATTGGCTTGTAATAAATGAAAAGATATCTCAAGAGAAGTTTAGAAAAAGTAAATTAAAACTTTCACTTTAGATGTGAAAAATACAATATGTAAAATTAAAAGTTGACTGAACGGATTTGAGCAGGATGGAAATGATAAAAATTCAGTAAGCTTGAAAATAGTTTAAAGGAAATTACCCACTCTGAAAGAGAACGGGAAAATATTGAAAAATATGAAAGATTTACAGAAAGCTGTGAGATTATATCAAAAAAATTAATGTGTGTAACTGTGTTCTCAGGAAAGGATGGAGAGGTAGGAAAGTATTTAAAGGAATGATCACTAAAACTTCTTTCCAAATATGAGAAAAGGCATAGATTTACAAAATCAGTAAGTTCAACAGTCCTCCAATGGGATAAATATGCAGTAAAGCATATGTAGACACATTATAGTCAAGCTTCTGAAAACCAAAGATAAGGAGAATATCTTGCACATAAACAGGGAGAAACAACAGATTACTTACAGGGAAACGACAATCCAGGGGCTATACATTTCTCATCTTAAACTATGGAGAAGAGAAGATAGAGGAATGTTTCTGAGGTGGTAAAAGAAAAAGTCAACCTATAATTTTATATCTAGTGAAAATATATTTCAAAAATTAAGGTGAAATGAAAATTTTCAGGTAAAAGAAAATTAAGAGAATTTGTCATTAGCAACCCAACTAAAAGACATGGAGAAGGAAAATGAAACCAAAGGAAAACTCCTATCTTCAGGAAGTCATGAAGAACAATGGAAAGGGTAAATATCAAGCTAAAAGTAAAAGACTATTTTTACATTCTTAATCCTTAAAATATATGCAATGTATATTAAGTAAAATATATACAATTTTATTGTATGGTCTACAATGTACACAGATTTTATATATATATATATATATATATATATATGACTATAGTACAGAAAACCTGAATGAGGAAGTCTAAATGCACATACGTGGTTGCATATTCCAATAATTCCAAATGAAATAGTACTATAAAACTCTAAATAGATTCAGAAAAATTGAGGGTTTATATTTTAATCCCTAGAGGCGAGTTTGGCAAACTATAGCCTGGAGACTGGCCAACTGTCTTGCTCATCTCCTTAGATATTATCTATGGCTGATTTGAGCTAGAGCAGCACATATGAGTTGCAACAGAGGCTCTGCTGCTGACAAGCCTAATATATTTACTATCTGGCCCTTTAAATAAAGATGTGTGATCCCAGACCTAGACCCAGATCAGGCCTCTTAAAGAGGTAAAGGATTATAGCTAAAAATGTAATACATAAAGTAGGATCCTAAAGAGAATTCAAATAATATAAAAGTAAATTAATGGGGATTAGAGGGAAATAAAGAGTTAAAAAATAAATTATAAAATCTAGACCAAAATTCAAACACATTGTTTAATCAATGATTAAACATTAATGAACTACCTGATTTAAAAGGTTATAATTTTTATAACAGATAAAAATCAAGACTTAACTACATGCTTACTACAAGAGGCTCACTTGAAATAGTACACCGATACATTTAAACTAAATAAAAGAATAATATTTTACCATGCAAAAAAATAAACACACAAAATCAGATTAATATCAGATATAATAAAGTTCAATATAAAGAAGTTATACTTCTACCAGTGATAAAGAAGACTTTTTCGTAATGAAAAGAAATGCAATAAGAAGACATAATGCATCAAGAAGACATAACAATAATAACTGTATCAGTGTCTTGCAATAAAGCCTTATGAGGTATGAATCAAAATCTGAGATAATCAAAGGGAGTAGACAATTGCAGTCATAGTAGGATATTTAAATTCTCCACTTTACCATTATTAAAACATCTATACACATAATAAAAGATGATTTTTATTACTCTATTAATAACCTTGACCTAATTAATATTTATGAAACACTAACAACTGTGGAAATGCATTCTGTCAAATGCATATAGTACATTCATCTGGATAGATTATCAATGAGTTTCAATACATTTAAAGAGATCATACAGAGTATATTTTTGGATCTAGGAGTGGAAAGTTTGGATCATATAAGAGGTGAATGCTTAAGTGATTAAAAAAAAAAAAAAAACCTAAAATTTTCCCAAAGTGATTATACTATATTCCCAATAGCGGTATGTGAATTCCGATTCCTCTGTATTATCAGCAACAATTTAGTTTTTTCAATTCTTTAAACTTAAGATAGTGCAATGTATACGCAAATGTAGGTCTTTATGGTTTTAATTTGCATTTATTGATACAATATTAATGATGTTAAGCATCTTTTAAGGAGTTTGTTGGCTATCTGCATATCTTCATTTCTGAATTGTCTGTTGAAATGTTTTGCCCATTTGATTGTATTGCTTGGTCTTTTATTACTATTACAGGGATTCTATATTTTGGACAACAACCCTTTGTCAAATATGCCTATTGTAAATATTTTCACCCATTCTGTGGCTTACCTTTTTATTGTCTTAACAGAGTTTTCCTAAGATAAAATAATTTATTTTGATACATTTCAAACAATAATTTTCTGTTTTGTTTTTCTTTTATGGTTCATGCTCCTGGTGTCCTATTAAAAAATATTTCCTCTACATTTTTCCCTGAAGTTTTATAGTTTTGTAGATTCCACATTTAGGTCTATAATACATTTAGGGTTAATTTTATCTTATGATATGATGTAATTTTAAAAGATGAATATCCAATTGTTCCAGCACAATTTGTTGAAAAGCTTTTCTTTACCCATTCAACTGCCTTGTTACTTTTGTTGAAATCAATTGTACACATATGTGAGAGTCTATAATTGGACTCTCTATGGTGTTCCACTGAGGAGTTAAATCTCTCCTTTAGTCAACACCACATTGTCTTCATTACTGCAGCTTTGTAAGTCTTAAATCATGCAGTTTATGTCCTCCAACTATTTCATGTTAAGCCTTTTTTAAATCCAAATTCTTGTTGCCTCTGGAGTTTTGCAATGCCAAATTACAGAGACTAGGCCTTATATAGTTCTTCATAATATTAGGTTGGTGCAAACATAGTTGCGGTTTTTGCCATTACTTTATTTCAATTCCAGTCTGTGCACTGGCTTCAAGGAGAGGTTTGAGAGGGTCCTACAAACTTGGATGAATCAAGTAGATACAGGAGAAAAGTAAAACTGGAACTTTCCATGTCAACATTTAAAGTCATCATGTGATTCAGTTATACTATAAACTTTTCTATCCATTTAATACATATGCAATTCATAGTGTGCCTAGTTCACAAAGACAGGATCTTAAGTTTCCTGGAGGTCTTCAATTTCATCACACTTCCTTCTTTTTCAAAAAAAGGTTAACTCCTACGGGGCCACTTCTTACTATTTCTAGGGAAAAATCCTTCCATACCTCTGTATTTTCAGCCAGGCTAAGTAATTTCAGGAAGCTATTACAATGACTTGATGCAGTTGGAGCTGGCTCAGCCACAAGATGCCAGATGGCCTGAAGGTACCAGGCACCAATTGCTTAGGACTCAGGAACAAGGCCATCCAAGAAGTCAGCCATTAATTCTGCAAATTAATGCAGAAGAGTGAGCTATTATTGCCTGCGATCAACATGTTTCAACAGAATCTCTACATCTGTGCCTTTAAACATTTTGCAGATGTAAGTTGTTATCCTAAGGGTAAATTTATATCATTAATTAGATCAGCATTATGCAATAATGCTAAGCCTCTAGTGTTTGTGTTTAAATATCTGTTTATAAGTATGGAAGTGAAACATCTAGTTTAGATGGTACGGCCCAACTGCCTTTGTCAGATTCAGAGTTATCTTGTTTTTAAGATTTTGCCTGAAACATACATGTTGAAGGTTGCTGTGAACCCTCACACTACAAATCTTGATGCTTATTTGTAATTGATTACAAATGAGCTGGTCATAAGGATGCCTAATTGAATTATGAATAAGCTGTGAAACAAGCTACCTGCCCTATAGCATAGGTAGGCTTTTATGTTGTCATTGCATTAATATTCTAAAAGGTTATAATGTTATCTACATGACTGAAAAATTTAGAATCAGTACCCCATTATTCGATTGTTTCACTTATTCACCAAATATTTATTGAGCACTTATTTGGGTGCTAGAGATACAATGACAAAAGGGCTGACAACTCTGCTAATGTTAAGGAGCTTACCATATAGGAGATTTGTTTTGTATAGCACTTAGATGACAGACTGCCAGGTATGGTGACTCCACATAGAGCCAATTGAAGGTGTATACGTATGTAGCAGAACTACAATCATGCTTTGCTTAATGATGGAAATACATTTTGAGAAATGTGTCATTAGGCAATGTAGTCATTGTGTGAACATTGTTGAGTGTACTTACACAAGCCTAAATGATATAGCCTACTACACACCTAGGTTATATAGTGTATCCCATTGTTTCCAAGCTACAAAGCTGTATAGCAATGTTACCATACTGTATACTGTAGGCAACTGTAAAACAATCCTAAATATTTGTGCATCTAAACACAGAAATGTTACAGTAAAAATACAGATTATAATCTTACAAGACCATTGTTGCATATGTGGTCCATTGACTGAAATGTCATCACGTAGTGCGCAACTATTTTCAGTCCTCTACCGTTATAACTATTTTCTGCTATATTTTTAAGTTATACTTCCTGACATGTTATGTATTCAGGCATTCCCATATAGCTTCACATAATGGTGTGTCAATCCCTTTTGGAAAAAATATCAACCGTCTAATCTCAGCCTTCGTTTTGCTCCACTTGTCTTCAGCTTTAAAAAAAAAATTTTTTTTATACTTTAAGTTCAGGGGTATATTACAGGTTTGCTATATAGGTAAACTCATGTCACAGGGGTTTGTTGTACAGATGATTTCATCACCCACGTACTAAGCCTATTACTCAATAGTTATTTTTTTCTGATCCTCTCCCTCCTCCCACCCTCCAGCCTTCAGCAGGCCCCAGTGTCTATTGTTCCCTTCTTTGTGTTCATGAGTTCTTATTATTTAGCTCCCAGTTATAAGTGAGAACAAATGGTATTTGGTTTTTTGTTCCTGCATTAGTTTGCTAAGGATAATGGCCTCCACCTCCATCCATGTTCCTGCAAAAGACATGATCTCATTCTTTTTTTATTGCTGCATAGTATTCCATAGTGTACATGTACCACATTTTCTTTATCCAACCTGTCACTACTGGGCATTTAGGTTAATTCTATGTCTTTGCTATTGTGAACAGTGCTGCAGTGAACATCCACATGCATGTGCCTTTATAGTAGAATGGTTTATATTGCTTTGGGTATATACTCAGTAATGGGATTGCTGGATTGAATGGTAGTTATGGGTAGTTATGTTTTTAGTTCTTTGAGGAATTGCCACACTGCTTTCCACAATGGTGGAACTAATTTACACTCCCATTAACAGTGTATAAGTTTTCCCTTTTCTCTGCAACCTCACCAACATCTGTTATTTTTTGATTTTCTAATAATAGCCATTCTGACTGGTGTGAGATGTTATCTCATTGTCGTTTTGATATGTATGTATCTAATCATCAGTGTTACTGACCTTTTTTTAATATGCTTGTTGGCTGCATGTCTTTTGGAAAGTGTCAGTTCATGTTCTTTGCCCACTTTTTAATGGGGTTGGTTTTTCCCTTTAAATTTGTTTAAGTTCCTCCCATTCTGTAGGTTGTCTCTTTATTCTATTGATGGTTTCTATTGCTGTGCAGGGCACTTAAGTTTAATTAGGTCCCATTTGTCAAATTTCGTTTTTGTTGAAATTGCTTTTGGAATCTTTGTCATGAAATCTTTGCTCATTCCTGTGTCCAGACCAGTATTGCCTAGGTTGTTTTCCAGGGTTTTTACAGTTTTAGGTTCTACATTTAAGTCTTCAGCTTTTGACACAGCTGATCAATCTCTCTTTGAAAAATGTCCTCATCACATTGTCTCCAAGATCTCAATTTGCTTTGGTTCTATTCCTACCTCAACATACTTCAGCATTTTATTTTTTCTTTCTCCTCATTTTCCTAAGCTCTAAATATTGCATTGACCTGGGTCTTAGTCCTTGAAACTTTTCTAACTCACTTGCAATTGTTATTTAGTATCATGTCCCCAATATCTTATACTTCTTAATGACTTCCAAATATATATCATGGACCTGCTTACATTCCTGCTTGGATGTGTAATGGGCATCTCACAACATGACCCACAATGAATTCCAGGGTATTTTGCATTCTGTTTTCTCTTGCTATATTCCTCCCAAGATAAATGCATAGCTTGTTCTCCCACTTTCTTCAGATCTCTAAACAAATGTCACCTTTCTAGGAAACTTTCCCAGGTCACTTTATATGAAATAACACCATCCTAACCATCTACCTAGGTAGTACTTCCTGTTTTACCTTTTATATTTCTTCTAAACAATTATCATCAATGAACATATTAGATATGCATTTGCTTATTTTATATTTCCTCCAACTAAAATGTAAGTTCCATGGAGGTAGGGTCTTTGATTCCCGCTGTATTATTAGTGCTTCATACAGTGCCTGGAAAGTAGTTGGAACTTAATAAATATTTGTCAAATCAATGACTAAATATGTAAATTATCTTTTCTACGGTTCTAGCTATGTATCTATCATCTATTAGGTTACTACACTTTACATGCTGTACCGATTTGGGACTGGAATATAAAAGTGGAGAGAAAATAAAAAGGAGAACATTTCTGGAAACCTTAAACCTAAAATTTAACTTTATTAGCACAATGTGTAGTTTTAAAACAAGGCAACATCCTAGGATATTGAGAAACAGATTTAAAAAACCTAAATAAACAATCATATTTTCAGAGATCAAGGAAAAAAAAATCTGTGCAGGTAGGTTAGTGGGAAATAATCATATGAATGGAGCAAATAGCTTAGCGAAATAAGTCAATTAAGATACTGGTTAAAACTGATAGTATAGGCGCTATAGGAGACAAAAAAAATTAGTTAAAATACAAGATCTGATCTAAGGGTTTTCCCACAGATAAGACAGTACAGCATATAAAGAAGTTTAAGTTCCATAAGAGACTGGAGAGCATAGTGGTTACAGTGCATTCTGATTTTTAGCATTTAGACATAATCTGAGTTTGGATCTAGCATTCTCTGTTAATAGGTATAAGAACTTCAAAGTATTATTTAACTGCTCTAGACCTCAAATTGTTGATTTGTAAAATAGGACTAGACAATATGGTGTTTAATGGTTATAAGAATCAAATTATGGTTTTAGGTCTAACATTTAAGTTTTTAATCCATCTTGAATTAATTTTAAATGTTAGACCTAAAACCATAAAAACCCTAGAAGAAAACCTAGGTAATACCATTCAGGACAATAGGCATGGGCAAGGACTTCAGGACTAAAACACCAAAAGCAATGGTAACAAAAGCCAAAATAGACAAATGGGATCTAATTAAACTAAAGAGCTTCTGCACAGCAAAAGAAACTACCATCAGAGTGAACAGGCAACCTACAGAATGGGAGAAAATTTTTGCAATCCAGTCATCTGACAAAGGGCTAATATCCAGAATCTACAAAGAACTTAAACAAATTTACAAGAAAAAATCAAACAACCCTATTAAAAGGTGGGCAAAGGATATGAACAGACACTTTTCAAAAGAAGACATTTATGCAGCCAACAGACAGATGAAAAAATGCTCATCATCACTGGTCATCAGAGAAGTGCAAATCAAAACCACAATGAGATACCATCTCACGCCAGTTAGAATGGCGATCATTAAAAATTCAGGAAACAACAGGTGCTGGAGAGGATGTGGAGAAACAAGAATGCTTTTACACTGTTGGTGGGACTGTAAACTAGTTCAACCATTCTGGAAGATAGTGTGGCAATTCCTCAAGGATCTAGAACTAGAAATACCATTTGACACAGCCATCCCATTACTGGGTATATACCCAAAGGATTATAAATCATGCTACTATAAAGACATGCACACATATGTTTATTGTGGCACTATTCACAATAGCAAAGACTTGGAGCCAACCCAAATGTCCATCAATGATAGACTGGATTGAGAAAATGTGGCATATATACACCATGGAATACTATGCAGCCATAAAAAGGATGAGTTCATGTCCTTTGTAGGGACACGGATGAAGCTGGAAACCATCATTGTGAGCAAACTATTGCAAGGTCAGAAAACCAAACACCGCATGTTCTCACTTATAGGTGGGAACTGAACAATGAGAACACTTGGACAAAGGGCGGGGAACATCACACACCGGGGCCTGTTGTGGGGTAGGGGGCTGGGGGAGGGATAGCATTAGGAGAAATACCTAATGTAAATGATGAGTTAATGGGTGCAGCAAACCAACATGGCACATGTATACCTATGTAACAAACCTGCACATTGTGCACGTGTATCCTAGAACTTAAAGTATAAAAAAAAAAGAAAAAAAAGGCTCAAATTACATCATAAAATAATTTAACACACTATGTGGAAGATATTTAGAGGTCAAAACATAGAATGGCACAAGCAAAATTTAATTGCATGTGATATATTAAAATAATTTCTAAAATTTGTAAAATAGTATTTATGGAAAATCTACAATTTAACAGAATCTTGTGTAGTTGATCATCTGCTGAGTTTTTACAGTAGGAACGCTTTATAAAAGAAGAACATTTTGGATGAATTGATCCATTGATAAGTTCTATCAATTCTCTGTACCACATGAACTGAAACTGTCTCCTGTGCAATGCTCCAGTGACAGTGACCACGAACAGCCTACTTTGTTGCCTAAAATAATTGTAACTTCAGCCTGTAAAAGTGTCTGCCCACAAACCCAAACCTTTGTACCTCAAAAACTTCATTTTACCATGAATATTTAAGAAAGAGGATTGTGACCAGACTTCTGATTGTCTAAAGACTCAGAGGTGAAAGCAGAGTGAAGGAGGTTAGCAGATGAGCTCAGAGAGGTACCAGAGACAGACCTTACAGAGCAAGTGTCATAATTGTCACACATGATGTGGAGTTCCAAGGATCCATGGCTATGCCACATGTAAACCCTTTGGAATTAGATCACAATTACATAGCAACACCAGTTCCTTTCAAGCTCCACTATTACCAGATGAGTATTACAGTCCATACAGCCTTTTTTTTTTTTTTTTTTGAGATGGAATCTCACTCTGTCGTCCATGCTGCACTGCAGCGGCGCCATGTCGGCTCACTGCAAGCTCCGCCTCCCAGGTTCACGCTATTCTCCTGCCTCAGCCTCCCGAGTAGCTGGGACTAAGGCGCCCGCCACCACGCCCAGCTAATTTTTTTTTTTTTTGTATTTTTAGTAGAGATGGGGTTTCACCGTGTTAGCCAGGATGGTCTCGATCTCCTGACCTCATGATCCGCCCATCTCAGCCTCCCAAAGTGCCGGGATTGCAGGTGTGAGCCACCTCGCCTGGCCCATACAGCCTTTTACACATCACATTTGATGCAGCTTCAACTCCATACGTTCACTCATTTTAATTCTAAATCATTTGTTCACTGGGTATTTCACTTACTCTATGCCAGGCCCTAGGCTAGATGCTGGAGAAACTCACTCTGCCTTCATGCAGTTTACATACTGGTGGGTGAAACTGATCAAAAGCAATTAATAAACAAATAAGTGCACAACTCTTTTAATAAGAACCACAAACCAAAGAGAGCATTCAATACATTATAATGCCATATGCTTTGTTCCTTATAAAGGATCTTAACTATGCTGATCTTAATTATCAGTTACCCAAAACAGCATTATCCTCAACAAAGCCAAACTCCTTTGAGGCATTCGCAGAAACTGTGGCCAGGTAAAATAGGCTATGTTTCAGCGATACTTAACCAATTTACTCTCAGTGTGGTTATCAGTTTATTCCTGAGGTACAATGTGTATGTGTGTGTGTTAGGAAGAGGTGAGAGGAGATGGGCAGATAGGGGATGGGCAGCAGGAAAGAAAAAAAAAAAGGTTACTAGAGCTTAAACTCTTCCATCTGTTAAGAAGGTCATTTTGCTTCCTCCTTTAGATTTTATGGACCTAACACTACTGTCCTCTCTGAGTAATTACTGACTACTGGAATATTAATACGTAAACACTGCTTTACCATTATACATTTTCCCTTTTCTGCCAGTTTATGTAGAAATGTACTCTCTTAATTTTTGTTCCTATAAAAGATACTTTTAAAAATTTATTTTCAGGATTAAAATGTATAGTTTCTCCTCCACAATTACATGTTCATATTATTGCATTTTTGTCAATTATATGTTCATATTATCGTATTTTTACCCATTTCCATATAAGAAAATACAGTTGGCCCTCCCTGTTTGTAGTTTCCACATCCAGGGATCCAACCAACCACAGATTAAAAAAAAAATTTTTTTTTAAATAACAATACAACAATATAAATAATACAAATAAAAAATAACATAGTATAATAATTACATAGCATTTACAATGTATCAAGTTCTGTAAGTAATCTAGGGATGATTTAAAGTATTTGGGAGGATGTGGGTAGGTTATATGCAAATACTACATTATTTTTCATAAGAGACTTTAGCAGCTGGGAGTTTTGGTATCTGCTTAGGGAACGGGATGTGGGTACTGAAACCAATCCCTGCAGATATGGAGAGAAAACTGTATGGGATTTAAAATAGAAGCATTGAACTGACATAATAAAAATACTTCCCTGATATCAATGTAATTTTCAAAGTAGAAATTATTAGGTCTTTCTTTATTGACTTTGATTAAATGCTCACATCTTATTTCTATCGCTTCCAAAGTATAAGAAAGAAATGCACAAACCTTTTCTTAGAAAATCCTTCTTTTATATATTGGGGTGCTTTTGATCCACAAACCCTAAAATAATGTTACCTTCTCCTACCAATCAATACTTCTAAACAATGAATGAACACACAAAAACTCCACCTGGATCTTTACCTGCATCTCTTGACAAAAAGAAGCCAATGGCCCAAAAAGGATCTGGCATTGTTCATCAGCAGTGTATGTCATCCCTGGCAGCTTGGAGGGAACCATCACAGAATTGACACTCTGCGGATTTGTTTGTAGCAAGCAGTTACTGGCCTTTGACCTGGCAATAGGCAGGTATGTGTAAACTTTTGAATTTAATGTAAAAAGCTGATATGATTTGTTAGCATATAACAAGAAACACTTTTATAATACAAAAATATATCTTTAAGCTCTTCTATTCAATACTCATAGAAATTATTCTATATGTCAAAAATCATTTATTTACAATGAAGATAATTGTAATAAATAATTTTCAAGTTAAAAGAACTTTATGGTGTATAAAACACATTCATCTGAATTAACTCAGCTGATCTACATAACACTGTGAAGTAGGTGTTATTTTATGCATTTAATAGGTATACAAGCTCAGAATCAGAGAGTAACTTGCCCAAAAGTAGTATGTGAATGTAAGATATCAGCTATATTTGGGGATTTAAAGAATGTATGGAAGGCATCCTCAGCTGACTATTAACAGTGTAGATACATTCGTGCTTGACATTGTAATACAACTTTGTATACAACTCTGTAATATATTTTAAAGTGGTATTTGATGTCATAGGAGTCCTGATTCATGTGAAGGCAGCCATACAAAATCATGCATGTTCCTTAGGTACTCATTAGGGCCTACAGAAGGGCTGCTGATACAGCTACTGATGGTGTGTCTGAAATATCACATGCTCTGAGTGCTCTTCTCTAGATTGTTATGACAAAGAGCATGCACAGAATATATTGTACATATTTTAGAGCAAAGCTGTGGTAATGTGAGAAACATTATAGTTTGATAGATTTCATAGCCATTTAATAGAAAAATGGGCTTAACAATTTAAAGGATATACAAAAGTGAATAAAGTTCATCTGTGTAGTGAGTTTAGCAAGCTAGGTGTTCCTGTATTTTTCTCTAAAACTTGTTTTGGATACCTTAAGCGTCTCACTAACTACTTTGCATATTGCTTACTGCTTCAGGTGATCCTTCTATAATTATAGAAATAAGTGCTTTAAAATGAACAGGTGCTTTAAAATAAAAATGAGAACAACAGTAATGTTTTTCATTTACTTTTCAAACAAGACAGAAGCTAAGTGTTACTGCCACTGAATGTGGAAAAGGGCTATGATAACGGTGGAAACTATTAATGAAAAAACATTTGAAGTGTAGATGTATTACAAATGAAAAGTGAAGATTTTGTTAGAGGGGCTCTGATCTTTGTGGTAATAGACGTGCTGGGTGATGAACTGTGAATATTGCCCCGGGGAAAAATTGAAGAGGCAATTAAATACTGTGACAGATTTGTAAAATCATTATAACAATTTTTCAATCTTACAAATAATCTTAACTGTCCTTTTTGAAAAATGTAGAAATTAAAAAGCAGGGGGTTAAATAACATGTCCCAAACTACACCATGAGTCAATGGAAAAGCCAAGATTGGAACCAAGTGCCTTCAGTTTTACTGTGGTGGCCTTTCCACTTTGTCACACTGGCTTCTCTATTTGTAAAAAGAAACAGCACACATAAACATTCACAAGGCAAAAACAACAAGTGACCTCCATACCTGAGAAATCTTTCCAAATCTTCTTTGCTACATCGAGACCATGAAACGTCACCAAGATTCTGTCCTTTAATCCATTCACCAGACATGATATGAAGACCATCAGCACACGATGGGTGGTCATTGTCATGGTTAATGCCCATGCTGATTTGGAATATAATACAATTTTAAAATTTACACTAAGTAAATGTTACTTGTTAACTTTTTATAACTGCAATTAAATAATGGTTAAAATACTTAAAATACTGGGAGCCAAATTTGTTTTAAGAAAATTATTTCAAAATAAAATTAGATTTCAGATTGTTACTTTTAAAATTTTTTTACCCCAATTTAAGGGAAATATTTTTATTTAATAAAAAAACATTTCCCTAATCAACCTATAAAATGACATGTTTAGGTCCTTTATACGGGAATGACCTATAGATATATTCTTTGCATAGTAGTATGTATGAAACTCAGAAATAATACATTTATATTTAACCACACTTGATTCTTGCTGTTGCCTGAATCAAATTTTCTTCAAAATTTGATTTGAAAACACATCTTTTACCAAATTTGAAACGTCATTAATCAATTAATTTCCTATGTCTTTCATTAGACCATCTTCTTCCTCCCACATCATATAACACAAATTATCCTGGCCTTCTTTGTCTTTTTTTTTTTTAATGAATCCTGAATCTGTTGAAATTCTATTCTAAAAGTCAGACTTATTTCTAAATAGATGTTCTAGAAATACCTTAAATTTAGTATGTCTAAAGACTGCCTTTCTTACTTTCTCTTTCAATTCTCTATTTACTCCTCTATTCTATTTTTCTCTTGCTCTCTTTTTATGCTTTTGCTAGCTACTAAGTTCGGCCAAATAAAGAATCTTCAAGTCATCGTTTATTTTTTTCCTTTCCTGAATTATCGCATAGGCTCTGTTTTATTTACTGTTAGAGGCAAGCCTTGCCAACTCTACCTTCTAAGTGTTTCACTCAACTGTCATCTCCCTTCTATCCTATAGTTACTATTAAAATTATTGTATTGTATCCTTATTACAGTATATACAAAGCCTTGAATTATTATGGTATTGTACCTGAGTTCTGTCCCCCTAATCTTTACCAACATTCTCCCTTCCCCTCCTCCTACCCTGCCCCAGTGAGATCTATTTAAAACAAAATCTGCCTATGCCATTCCTATGTTTTCTCATTATCCATATGGCAATTTCCAGCTCTTTAACATGATACATATCCCCTTCATATTCTTCTACATTATTATTAGTTTTTTTTTACTTCAGCAATACCAAATGACTTGTAGTTTCCCAAACATTATGTTGTTTCTTATTTTCTTGCAGTTAATTGTTACTTAGCATTTTCTAGGTATCATAAATCATATAAGGGAATTTATAAACTTGAGTTAAACAATCAAATATGGTAGAAATGATTATAATATGCATTTTGTAGATGAGAAGTAACTTGTCCAAGATTATACATTGAGAAATAGGAAAGTAATAATGTTTGAACTGAGGTGCTTGGCTCTAGAACTCATGTGATTAACCATTCCACATTGGGCATCTGTAAATTCCATCCTGCAACCCCGTACCCTGTCTACAGTTCCTCTCCTTCAGCTTCTTTGCCTGGACAAACTCAAATTCTACTTCATCATCAGCATTAATGCAGTTTATTTCTATCAGGTTTTCTTTCACTATCCCCTACCTCACCCATTTGTACTATCTCTTCTGGAAACAACATAGGTTTCTGTGAACAACATTGTTACAGCATTTTCTATACTGCATTTTAAATTTTTACTTTTGGTTCACTCTCCAAATTCTGGAGACTCTGTAACCAATGTTGAATCATGGGTTCAATGATCATGTAGAAAAAAAATTATATAGTCTCTTGTGAATTCTCATAATGAGGCCAGTAAAATAATTTTTTGTGGATGATGGTTAGTACTGAAGAAACAGAAAAGAGTCCATTTTTGTACATGCATAGCCTGAGATAATGGTAGGATAGTCCATTGTTCTCTCTACTTCTTCTGTTATGGTCTATATAATAAATAAAATTGTTTTCATAATGAAAAATTCACAAGAATATCAATATTGTGTTTTAAAACATGAACTTAAAAGAACTGTTACAGAAATTGCTAAGGGAAATTACAATTAGAGTACCTATGTTTCCTCAAATCAAAATAAAATTTTTAAAAACTACCAAACTATATTTTAAGATGAATTATAAGTTTGAATCAAAATTGTTAAAATTAAATATGTTTTCGAAGGAAGAAGATAATATGAAAGGAATAAAATTCCATCCATATCATTAATGAATTAAGACTAATTATATCACCATGCTGACTTTAACTATAAAAATTCTGGTTTAAATAAAACTAAAATACATTATTGAATATTACTTTTCAGTTTTGGTGTTAGAAAAATTCACCAGTGATCATATTTTTCTTTTCTATTCTAATTAATTTCTTCAAATAGAGTCTGTAGCAACACATATTAATAGAATAAATAACAGAGAAAATAGGAAGATAAATGTTTTCATACTTTGAAGATAAAGAGGAAAAATAACAGATTATATGAAATAGGTATGAACCAGTTCAATTAAAATATCAGAAGGCAGAGTAAAAAGATGTTGAAAGTAGAAAGTGATTTAATCTCTGTATCTTGCCCTTATTAATGTGACCAAAGGCAATTTAAATAACAATAATAAACATGCCTCAGTTGCCTTATTTGTTAAATATACTTTCTTGACTGATTTGTTGTGATGACTGCATAAGCATGCTATGTAGTGCCTGAACAGTGCCTGGAATACAGGGAGAATCCATAATAATCCTCTATACTGGGGAAATAAATCAGAGAAATTTTATTATATAATTCTAATTTGTGAAAAGATACATAAACAGATTTACCATTAATTATATTAAATTCACTTTGCTCTATTTTGCTTTCTTTGGTGAAAGTGTGCACTTCAAAAAACCAAGAAAATAACAGTCAAAAGAATTTACTTAGATATTAAGTTGAAATAAGAAATTATAAATATGGCACAATATCACAAATCAGTAAAAGTGGCTTAATGTAATTCTAACTGTATGGTTCAAATGCAGCCCATCAGTGTCCTGTCTCCTGTCTGCCAAGGATTCTGGCTACAGCCCACATCACTGGGTGACCTGTTAATTAACAATCACTTGCCATGTAGAATGTGCTTGACTCTTCCATCTGTGGTGGCATAATCTTTCAAACCCTACACAAATGCTATTATTTTTGAAGGGTAGCTAGTCTTTCTCAAAAATAATAAACCTTCCTAAATAATGTGTCCCTATGAGGGAAGGAGAGGGATTGCTTCCAAGATTTGGCAATTTGGACATTTTCCCAACATAGTGTAACAGGATTTTCCAAATATGGATGATTACAACCTCTCATCCAGATAATAATTTTCCTTTTGGGATCCTGGTCCGGATTCTGATGTAAGAAATTAGCTTCAGCCATGGGGAGGTCTGGTGATTCATGCATTGTTTACCAGTAGTTAAATTTTCCTAAAGCCATTTAACTCATAACAGAAAAGATTATCATTAAATTAGGACAGGCTTTTTTAACCACACATCTGGAATTATCAGGAAACGATGCTTAGTCCTGACTCTATAGGTTTGAAATAAAACAATTAATTGTGTACCTTAATCTGTGCCAGCTACTCAATTAACTACTGACAATGATGATGTCACTTAATCCTCACAATATTCCCATAATGTTTCTATTATCATGACTTCTATTTTACAAATGAGGAAGGTGCTGAGGTTAATGGTGAAGCTGTGACTCAAACCTGGGCAGTCTGATGCTCACACAGATGAACCTCTAAACTACCACACAATAGTGCTTTTCTTTCTGGATCAAAACTCTCCACTTTTGGAGATGATTTATTGTTTTCTGAATAATTTTAAATGCCTCTGTTCTTTTAGCAGAGATATACCTCTACATGTAGAGCCTGGTAACCAAGTCACATGCATTGCATGGAAAACATTCTCTAAGTAAGACATTAGCAACACCTCTCCTCACACTGCAATTGAACTACATTTTAATAATCTCAGTTTAAATTCATTTTGACAAAGAGCCTTGGGCAAATAAACTCTTCACTAACATTGTACATGGTTGTCAAGTCAACTGAAAAAATATTTTTATCTTATAAAACTTCTCAACTTGTTTAAAAGTCTTTGCCAGGAAGTTTTGTGATATCCTGAGGAAAGCTGGAGAAGCATTTGGATATTGAAGATGGTCCCTTTTGATGTTTAAAGAATTAGAGAGGAGAAGCCTTATGAATTCACTCCTTTTTTTGGATAATTTGGAAAGGATCTGATTTGTAAACAGTAATATTTTAAAAGAGTAGGCTTTTTGTGCTGTATACATTAGGCATTTTTATGACATAGTATTTCCCACTAAAACCATATATTATGTGGTAACATTAATAAAAGGAAGAAACAAACTATTACAATGTCTTATTGGAAGTAGATTATATTTATACAAAATGACATTTAATTTCATATTTCTTAGAGTTCAGTGGTATATCTAATTTGATATAATTTCACTGTTGTGTGTTCATGGAGAAGAAATTCAGACATTAAGATATACAATGTATTTTTGTATCATATTTCTTTTTATATTTTAAGTCATTTCAGTTTGCACAAACAATGAAACCTACTTTTATTGGCAAGTCAAAAGGCTATATAAAAGCAAGGTTAAAAATTAGAGGTTAAAAGAAGAAAAGTAGAGGTACAAAAAGAGATTCCTTTTGACTTTGTCGTGCATTATATTACAGGTTTATCTAAATGCACATACACTTGTTGAGAACCCACTACTGTGCTGAACTGGAGTCACAAAGATAAATAAGACTCAGTTCCTACACTCAAAGAATATATTATCTACTGGGATTGGAACACTATGCCCTGCTCTTGGATAGCCAATGGATGCCTGCATCCTGTTAGTCCGATATTCCTTAAACCTCTACTACTTACTTATCTGCCCCTTTTCAATTCTATTGCTATCAACCAAAATTGGTGCTGATTCTTTTTACTTCTGGATTATTGTAATGTCTGTCTGACTGTCCTCCTGCCCTTTAACTCTTTGCCTCTTAAACCATGCTTTAATGGTCCTAGTTTCTTATGAGTGTATTAATATAAAAAAGCTAGTTTCCTATGCAAAAACTTTTCATTTTCCCTGGCAAGCAGAGAATCTAAAAATGTGAATAATGAACCACTTGCATCAGAATCATAGGGCATGAGAACATTAGAGTAGTTAAAATGCAGATTCATGGGCCTGTCCCCAATGAATTAAAATAGAATATTTGGAGGTAAGGCCTAAGAAATGGCATTTTGATACATTTTCTAGATGATTCTAATTTACTCAAAATTCTGGAGAGCAGTGATCCACAGGATGAAATCCACTATTTATCTCATTATTCAAAACATCTGTAAACTGATATCTGTCTGATTTTCATAGTTAATTCCGGCCTAACCTTTTGTATAGTTCCTTTCCATTAGAATACCTTCCATTCTTTTGGCTTAGGGTTCACTTGGCAATGCTCACTCTTTTTTGGTTCCATATGAACTTTAAAGTAGTTTTTTCCAATTCTGTGAAGAAAGTCATTGGTAGCTTGATGGGGATGGCATTGAATCTATAAGTTACCTTGGGCAGTATGGCCATTTTCATGATATTGATACTTCCTACCCATGAGCATGGAATGTTCTTCCATTTGTTTGTATCCTCTTTGATTTCATTGAGCAGTGGTTTGTAGTTCTCCTTGAAGAGGTCCTTCACATCCCTTGTAAGTTGGATTCCTAGGTATTTTATTCTCTTTGAAGCAATTGTGAATGGGAGTACACTCATGATTTGGCTCTCTGTTTGTCTGTTATTGTTGTATAAGAATGCTTGTGATTTTTGCACAATGATTTTGTATCCAGAGATGTTGCTGAAGTCGCTTATCAGCTTAAGGAGATTTTGGGCTGAGACAATGGGGTTTTCTAGATATACAATCCTGTCATCTGCAAACAGGGACAATTTGACTTCCTCTTTTTTAAATTGAATACCCTTTATTTCTTTCTCCTGCCTGATTGCCCTGGCCAGAACTTCCAGCACTATGTTGAATAGGAGTGGTGAGAGAGGGCATCCCTGACTTGTTCCAGATTTCAAAGGGAATGCTTCCAGTTTTTGCCCATTCAGTATGATACTGGCTGTAGGTTTGTCTTAAATAGCTCTTATTATTTTGAAATACATCCCATCAATACCTAATTTATTGAGAGTTTTAGCATGAAGGGCTGTTGAATTTTGTCAAAGGCCTTTTCTGCATCTATTGAGATAATCATGTGGTTTTTGTCTTTGGTTCTGTTTATATGCTGGACTAGGTTTATTGATTTGCGTATGTTGAACCAGCCTTGAATCCCAGGGATGACGCCCACTTGATCATGGTGGATATGCTTTTTGATGTGCTGCTGGATTCAGTTTGCCAGTATATTATTGAGGATTTTTGCATCAATGTTCATCAGGGATATTGGTCTAAAATTCTCTTTTTTTGTTGTGTCTTTTCCAGGCTTTGGTATCAGGATGATGCTGGACTCATAAAATGTGTTGGGGAGGATTCCCTCTTTTTCTATTGATTGGAATAGTTTCAGAAGGAATGGTACCAGCTCCTCTTGTACCTCTGGTAGAATTCAGCTGTGAATCTGTCTGGTCTTTGACTTTTTTTGGTTGGTAGGCTATTAATTATTGCCTCAATTTCAGAGCCTGTTATTGCTCTATTCAGAGATTCAACTTCTTCCTGGTTTAGTCTTGGGAGAGTGTATGTGTCGAGGAATTTATCCATTTCTTCTAGATTTTCTAGTTTATTTGCATAGAGGTGTTTGTAGTATTCTCTGATGGTAGTTTGTATTTCTGTGGAATCGGTGGTGATATCCCCTTTATCATTTTTATTGCATCTATTTGATTCTTCTCCCTTTTCTTCTGTATTAGTCTTACTAGTGGTCTATCAACTTTGTTGATCTTTTCAAAAAACCAGCTCCTGGATTCATCGATTTCTTGAAGGGTTTTTTGTGTCTCTATTTCCTTCAGTTGTGCTCTGATCTTAGTTATTTCTTGCCTTCTGCTAGCTTTTGAATGTGTTTGCTCTTGCTTCTCTAGTTCTTTTAATTGTGATGTTAGGGTGTCAGTTTTAGATCTTTCCTGCTTTCTCTTGTGGGCATTTAGTGCTATAAATTTCCCTCTACACACTGCTTTAAATGTGTCCCAGAGATTCTGGTATGTCGTGTCTTTGTTCTCGTTGGTTTCAAAGAACATCTTTATTTCTGCCTTCATTTCGTTATGTACCCAGTAGTCATTCAGGAGCAGGTTGTTCAGTTTCCATTTAGTTAAGTGGTTTTGAGTGAGTTTCTTAATCCTGAGTTCTAGTTTGATTGCACTGTGGTCTGAGAGACACTTTGTTATAATTTCTGTTCTTTAACATTTGCTGAGGAGTGCTTTACTTCCAACTATGTGGTCAATTTTGGCATAAGTGCGATGTGCTGAGAAGAATGTATATTCTGTTGATTTGGGGTGGAGAGTTCTGTAGATGTCTATTAGGTCCACTTGTGCAGCACTGAGTACAATTCCTGGATATCCTTGTTAACTTTGTCTCGTGGATCTGTCTAATGTTGACAGTGAGGTGTTAAAATTTCCCATTACTATTGTGTGGGAGTCTAACTCTCTTTGTAGGTCTCTAAGGACTTGTTTTATGAATCTGGGTGCTCCTGTATTGGGTGCATATATATTTAGGATAGTTAGCTCTTGTTGAATTGATCCCTTTACCATTATGTAATGGCCTTCTTTGTCTCTTTTGATCTTTGTTGGTTTAAAGTCTGCTTTATCAGAGACTAGGATTGCAACCCTTGCCTTTTTTTGTTTTCCATTTTGCTTTGTAGATCTTCCTCCATCCCTTTATTTTGAGCCTATGTGTGTCTCTGCACATGAGATGGGTTTCCTGAATACAGCACACTGATGGGTCTTGACTCTTTATCCAATTTGCCAGTCTGTGTCTTTTAATTGGAGCATTTAGCCCATTTACATTTAAGGTTAATATTGTTATGTGTGAATTTGATACTGTCATTATGATGTTAGCTGGTTATTTTGCTCATTAGTTGATGCAGTTTCTTCCTAGCATCGATGGTCTTTACAATTTGGCATGTTTTTGCAGTGGCTGGTACCGGTTGTTCCTTTCCATGTTAGTGCTTCCTTCAGGAGCTTTTTTAGGGCAGGCCTGGTGGTGACAAAATCTCTCAGCATTTGCTTGTCTGTAAAGGATTTTTCTTTCTCCTTCACTTATGAAGCTTAGTTTGGCTGGATATGAAATTCTGGGTTGAAAATTCTTTTCTTTAAGAATGCTGAATATTGGCCCCCACTCTCTTCTGGCTTGTAGACTTTCTGCCGAGAGATCAGCTATTAGTGTGATGGGCTTCCCTTTGTGGGTAACCCGACCTTTCTCTCTGGCTGCCCTTAACATTTTTTCCTTCATTTCAACTTTGTTGAATCTAACAATTATGCATCTTGGAGTCGCTCTTCTCAAGGAGTATCTTTCCAAAAGAAACAAAGCTGGAGGCATCACACTACCTGACTTCAAACTATACTACAAGGCTACAGTAACTAAAACAGCATGGTACTGGTACCAAAACAGAGATATAGACTAATGGAACAGAACAGAGCCCTCAGAAATAATACCACACATATACAACCATCTGATATTCGACAAATCTGACAAAAATAAGAAATGGGGAAAGGATTCCCTATTTAACAGATGGTGCTGGGAAAACTCGCTAGCCATTTTTAGAAAGCTGAAACTGGATCCCTTCCTTACACCTTATACAAAAATTAATTCAAGATGGATTAAAGACTTAAATGTTCGAACGAAAACCATAAAAACCCGAGAAGAAAACCTAGGCAATACCATTCAGGACATAGGCATGGGCAAGGACTTCATGTCTAAAACACCAAAAGCAATGGCAACAGAAGCCAAAATTGACAAATGGGATCTAATTAAACTAAAGAATTTCTGCACAGGAAAAGAAACCACCATCAGAGTGAACATGCAACCTACAGAATGGGAGAAAATTTTTGCAATCTACTCATCTGACAAAGGGCTAATATCCAGAATCTACAAAGAACTTAAACAAATTTACAAGAAAAAAACAACCCCATCAACAAGTGGGCGAAGGATATGAACAGACACCTCTGAAAAGAAGACATTTATGCAGCCAACAGACATGTGAAAAAATGCTCATCATCACTGGCTATCAGAGAAGTGCAAATCAAAACCGCAATGAGATACCATCTCACACCAGTTAGAATGGGGATCATTAAAAATTCAGGAAACAACAGGTGCTGGAGAGGATGTGGAGAAACAGGAACACTTTTACACTGTTGGTGGGACTGTAAACTAGTTCAACCATTATGGAAGACAGTGTGGTGATTCCTCAGGGATCTAGAGCTAGAAATACCATTTGACCCAGCCATCCCATTACTGGGTATATACCCAAAGGATTATAAGTCATGGTGCTATAAGGACACATGCACATGTATGTTTATTGCGGCACTATTCACAATAGCAAAGAGTTGGAACCACCCCAAATGTCCATCAATGATAGACTGGATTAAGAAAATGTGGCACATATACACCATGGAATACTATGCAGCCATAAAAAATGATGAGTTCATGTCCTTTGTAGGGACATGGATGAAGCTGGAAACCATCATTCTCAGCAAACTATCATAAGGACAAAAAACCAAACACCATATGTTCTCACTCATAGGTGGGAACTGAGCAATGAGAACACATGGACACAGGAAGGGAAACATCACACACCGGGGCCTGTTGTGGGGTGGGGGGAAGGGGGAAGGATAGCATTAGGAGATATACCTAATGTAACTGACGAGTTAATGGCTGCAGCACACTAACATGGCACATGTATACATATGTAACAAACCTGCACATTGTGCACATGTACCCTAGAACTTAAAGTATAATAAAAAAGAATAACTTCCATTCTAATTTGCATTTAAACAGACTTTCTGCCTTTAAAAAGGATTATTCAATAAATTATAGCCCATATTTATCATTATCTTTAACTTCTATGCCCTTCACATATATGGTGTGTAAGACATATCAGAACTGGCTCATATTTCTGGTTAATTTAAAATAATATGTATATAATACCACTACCTAGAATGTAAGCTTTCAGAGAACAGAAATTGTCATATTTTCTTTTTACTTCCTTTAATTTAGCTGAATTTCTTGTTAAATATCTACTGATTGATCAACTAATATAGGATCATAGAAACACCAAATATGCTGTAATTAGAGATGTGAAACTACTGTGGCCTCTTGCCAACACAGAGAAACTACAACATAAAAAATTTAATAGATGATCTACTCCAGGAAGATTGCCTGCTTTACTCTAGGACATGCATTTGCCAAGAAACATCAGAGAATTGCAAACAGAAAGCTGACACTTCCAAGGTCATTCATTTGCTGGGTGATTTTTTTCCCTCTTCCACTAACTCACTCCAACATCCAAACCTACATTTAGAGAGAATCTGGTGTGGGAGAGCTGCCACATCTATACTGGTTGAAGTCCCACTATGAAAGTTAACTTGGAAAAAACTGCTTATTATTCTACGTGGTATCATTGTCTAAATAAAATATCAAATACGAAAGCTGTGCTAGTGGTCTACAAGAGTCTTCATAATAAGTAAACTTCCTGTCAATCTGGTTAAAAACCTCTAAAAGGTATGAAATCACTCCAAGAAAGAACAGAAAAAATGAAAGGCCAATGAAGGCTGAAAATCTTTTCACATTAAGGTATACATAAAATAGCTATGATACTACTAATTATTGTTATTATTCAGTCACTCTGTATTATGTGCCAAACATTGTGCCATGACATTAGAGTATCACAAATCCTAACAATGAACCTTGAAATTAAAAACTATCCAAATTTTTGGAATAAAGGAAATGAATACAGAGAAATTGATTTATCCAAAGCTCATTCATTAAGTAGCTGGCAGAACAATAATTCAAGCCCAAGGCTGTATGTCTAATAATGCACTTTCCCTCTCAACTATCCACATAGGTAGTTTTTAACATTTACCAAGGCATTTGTGTCAGAGGAAGATACCTGTGACATCCGCTATAGAAAATTCTAAAGAGTACAATGGGGACAGTATATTTAGATAGCCATTACGAATTTTAGTTCGTCAACAATAACTACAAAAAATTAATTTTCAACATTTTAAGGAGCAATGTATTTCTAGAAGAGCATATTTGGTTTTTGCCTGTTACAGCAGTTTATTATTATTTCATCTATTTCCCATTCTAAAAGTCTTAGGAGATGATGTACTTTATAGGTATTTCTTATTTAGTCTTTTTCTTTTTTTTTTTTTTGCTTTTTTTAGACAGAGTCTTGCTGTATTGACCAGGATGGAGTGCAGTGGTGTGATCTCAGCTCACTGCAACCTCTGCCTCCCAGGTTTGAGCAATTCTCAGGTCTCAAGCTGGCATGTTGGCCAGAATGGTCTTGAACTCCTGAACTCAAGTGATCCGCCCGACTTGGCCTCCCAAAGTGCTTGGAGTACAGGTGTGCTCCACTGTAAGCCATTACACCTGGTCTCTATTTAGTTCTTAGTGTATATCTCATCTCCTCTTAGAGCATATCCTCTCTTCTTAGAGTAGATATACTACTGCATATCAATGCAAATGAGTGCCAAATTTTATTCACTTCTGAAAAGGACTCTTCTTGGAAGCTGAGAGAGGGTAACCAAATCTATGTATGCCTCCTGGGGCATATGCTAACTTCTTTAACTATAGTTATCATGCTGTACATTAGGTCTCCAGTACTTATACATCTCCGGGGGCATATGCTAACTTCTTTAACTATAGTCATCATGCTGTACATTAGGTCTCCAGTGCTTATACATCTTGTGACTGAAGGATTGTAACCTTTGACCAATATCTCCCCTTTCCCCTCATCCCACAGCTCCTGGTAACCACCATTCTTCTGTTACTATGAGTTTGACTTTGTTTTTGTCGGATTCCACATATGTGTGAGATTATGCAATATTTGTTTTCCTGTGTCTGGCTTATTTCACTTAGCAAAATGCCCTCAAGTTTCATCCATGCTGTTGCAAATAGTAGAATTTCCTTCTTTTTAAAGACTTAGTAATGTTCCATTATATATATACACACACACACACACACACACATATATAAAATTCCAATTATATAAAGAATATTCTGTTGTGTGTATATATACATATATAATAAATATTCCATTATATATGGAATTCTGTTTATATAATGGAAATATATATATGTATGTGTATATATATGCATACACACACACACACACACACCACATTTTCTTTATACATCCATCTTTATACATTCATCTGTTGACAGATGCAGGTTGTTTTCATATCTTGGCAGGTATGTTTCCGTATCTGTTGTGAATTAACAGAATTTCAATTAAATATTCCTATTACTACAATTGCTAGATTTGGCCCTTCCACATTCATAACTTTAGGATTTGGATGAAATAGTTGGACAGGCCTGTAACCAGACTTTAAGGTAGACTCATCATAACTAAATATAATTAAACTATTGTATTTTTATACAGTTTATCTTAAATAGGAATTCAAAATATCACGTACCAAAAGGGAAAAATATATTGCCATTATATTTGTAGAGCAATAAAACCATATTTTCTCATAAAATCATATTACTTAGTCAAGACAATTGCATTCCTTGACCCAAACTGATTCTTCCACTCTGAGACTCAATTGCCTTATGTCCTGGACCTCAAGATGACCAACAGATGAGCATTCATACAACAAATGTTTATTCACTCGTACAACATATGTTGGAGACTTATGATGTATAATACATTCAACTTTGTGCTGTGAAAAAAATGTATTAGACATGAATCATATTTTCACAGAGATTGCTATTCAGTTGGGAACCTATACATAGGTAAATATCAGTATAAATCAGTATATCTCAGAAATAATTTTAAGTGACAAATGATATTTAAAATAGTGTAAGAGACTTAAAAGTGGAGGCAGGCTGGGTGCGGTGGCTCACGCCTATAATCCCAACACTTTGGGAGGCCAAGGCAGGTGGATCACCTGAGGTCAGGAGTTCGAGACCAGCTGGCCAACATGGTGAAACCCTGTCTCTACTAAAAATACAAAATTAGCTGGGTGGGGTGGTGAGCGCCTGTAATCCCAGCTACTCAGGAGGCTGAGGCAGGAGAATCGCTTGAACCCAGGAGACGGAGGTTGCCGTGAGCCGACATGGTGCCACTGCACTCTAGCCTGGGCAACAGAGTGAGACTCCATCTCAAATATATATATATATATATATAAATAAAGTGGAAACATATTTCCAACCAGGCTTTCAAATTTACTTTCATAAAAGTGATAGCATTTGTTGTGGCCATTAACAGGTAAGTACAATTGGGATAGGTATAAATCATTAGTGCTGGAAGTTGGGATAATAAAAAAATGAATAAAGGCATGATGTTTGAAAATTACAGTTCATTTGCATTCATAAAATAGAGAAGTCCATTGTAAAGTTACAAAAATAGACTAGGGTCACTCTATAGAAATCATGAATCTCAGGCTAAGGAATTTCAAATTCATTCATTAAGTTGTGAAAGGCAATAAAGTTTTCTGACATGAAGGTTAGGACCACAATTCAGGAAGCTGAATCTTAATGTGTGAGTAGATTAGAAAGAAGAGGTAGCAAGGGAGAGGACACCAGTTAAGTGGATACTGCGAGTCCAAGCCAGGAGGAATAACAGGAGAAAGAATAGACGGTTGAGATAGCTTTCTCAGATGAAGAATGAATAGAATTTGGCCACAGATTATGAAAGTAACTAAGGGGAGAAAGAGTTAAAGATGTCTCAGATATCTCAACTAAAGGCCTTGTGGCAATAATGGTGCCAATAACAGAAATACAGATGTCTGAAGAAGCAGGTTTATAACCTGGCCCTCCCCTCTATTCTATCCAGGCACAATTTCCAGAGAAGTAAGTATGTATGTAAATGTTATTGATTCCAAAGGCTTATTAGTCACAAGACGTCTGTATTCTTGGTACTCTGGCAATTCTTAAAATTTTAGCAGGTGCCCCAAATATTTATTGCCTTTAAGGAGGTAACTTTGCATTTTATTGCCCCATTAGCCTTTTAGTTCCAAAGAAACTCCTGAACTGCCCACTTGGTGGAAAAACCATGTCTCCATGCCAAAGTTTAATAATATATATTAGACCTTTTCCTCTGGTTCAAAAATCAAAACAAAAATGAAAAATACATATACATTTTTGGCCATATCACAACATGCTTGATATTTTTATAATGAAATGTAATATAACTAATTTCCCCTAACTCATATAATTTTGCCCAACTCAACATCTCTCTGCAGTAGACAGTCTAATTATCATAAAAATTCCCAATCAGTGGGTAAGTGGTATGTGTTTAATGCAGCCTCTTTCAACTTGTAAAAATATAAAACTCTATTAGGGCTATATTGGTAATTTTCTTGACATTATCTATTACAAGGATAAGTTATAAATGTGCTAACATGCTGGGAATATGACAGTGAACTAAGTAGACAAGATCTCATTATCTACAAACAAAAGAAAGAGACATAGGATACAGGGTTACATTTTGAAAAGTTTTGTGAATAAAATTAAGGAAGGCCAAGGGGAATAAACCCAGGCAGTGGCTGTGCTTACAATTTTAAGAAATGTTATCAGAAAGGCCTCACTGAACCCTGATACGTGAGTGGAGAACTAAAGAAGAATGGGAGACAGCCATGTGGCTGCTCTGGAGAACTTTCCAGGCAGAAATCAAAGGAAAGGCAAAGTCCCCAAAGGGAGTGAGTGTCTTACACGTTTGAGTTTCAACCAAGAGGCAATGAATCTGGAGCACAGTTGGTAAGAAGGGAATGGCAGGCTATAGGGAAGGAGGCTAGAACATGTAGAACTTGATGGGCTGTGGTGTGGGCTGGGGATTTTACAGAGTGAACCAGGAAGCTCTTGGAAGGTTCTGAGTAAAGAAGCCAGGCGATTTGCTTTGTTGTAAATGAATCTCCCTGACTCTAATTTGAAAACAGGCTATAGGATGCAAAGCCTAAAAAGGAAAGATTATTTAAGAGGCTACTATAATAATCCAGATGAGAAGTGTTGGTAGCTTAGTCCAAAGAACTAGCAGGACAATTAGTGAGAAGTAATCAGATTCTGGATGTATTTTGAAGGTAGAGTCAACAGCTGATAAATTGAATGTGGACTATGAGAAACAGAGAACACTCAAAGATAATTTTTTGCCTTTTGGTTGTCCCACTAGAAGGATGGAGCTTCATTTACTGTCATAGGAAGACTTCAGGGGCAACACTTTTAGGGCTGGGGTAGTCATTCCTGCATGGTGTGTACCAGAATAAAATCTCGTTTATGTGGTCTTGGGTACATTTCAAAATACGGAATATTCTTTTCATAAAAATTTACCTGATACTTTATTGAAAGTCTCATGCAATATCAAAAAACATTCTAAACCCTTTGAATATGCATACAGCATCTGTTTTGAATCAAGTTTCACTGATAATCTATGCATAGTAATATTTTACTAAGAGTACTATGTTCAATCATTCACTTACTTAATATATATCAAGAGCCTAATATCTACCAAGCAGGTTTTCTTGGTATATATTTCTTATGCACTGTCAAATGCATCAAGAATCCCATTATAAGCAAAAACACATATGGTTTCTCACCTCTTGAAGCTTGCAGCCTAATGAAGTATGTATCTAACAGATGAACAAATATGCATTTATGAAGGAGGTGGTGCCATTAAAATGCTTAATAGAGAGACTGACCCACAGAGAATGCTTTCTTTAGAACATGACTATTGAGGGGGTATATGAACTTTGAGCAGGAGGAGATAATTAAACTAAGCTCAAAGTATACTCCAGGGAAAGGAACAACATGTACTTAGGTCCTGCAGTGTGAAGGAACATGGTATTTTTTAAGTTCTGGGGTACATGTGCCTTTTGTTACATAGGTAAACGTGTGCCATGGTGGTTTGCTGCACCTGTCAACCCATCACCTAAGTATTAAGCCCAGCAAGCATTAGCTATTTTTCCTGATGCTCTCCCTCCTCACCTCCTCCCCACCAAGCCCCAGTATGAGTTGTTCGCCTCCCTGTCTCTATGTGCTCTCATTGGAACATGGTACTTTGGAAACACTGTAGGAACTCTAGTGCTGAGAGTGAAAGGGGGCGTGAAATGAAGTATGGCTGAAGAGATAAAGTGGGAACAGGTAATCCCGAGCCAGCCCAGAAGTAAGTTGAGTAAAGTTAGCTAGAAGAACGCTTCCATGTTTCTGGCAGAGCACTGTAATTAACAACATGGGCTTTGGATTTGGATGGACTTGGCTTTGATCACGGATTCAGGCACTTATTAGCTGTGTGAGCTTTGGCAATCATCATCTCTAAAGTAGTATTATTGCCTTCCATCTTTAGGTGGGAGCAGAAGTCTTTGGCCTCAATGTGCTAAGCCAGCGCAAAATTCTGCACTTCAATAAATGTCCAGATTTAGCAAGGTCAGAAAATGGTCACGGGATTATGCTATTAATAGGTACATTAAAATTATTATTTCCCAGATAATTTAGATATTGTACAATATCTTAGACTCGGGGCTAAATTTTCCTAAAATCATACACAATAATGCAAGGGTTACTTTACTTTTGGTTGGAATCCACAAAGAAAATGGAATTATTTGTAGACCTAAAGAAAAAAAGCCTATGTTGTATGTGTGTATATAAAAATATGGAATCTTTATTTATATAACAAAATAATCTAAGACACCACTAAATATTTGTCCAAAGAACAACTTTTATTATTTGCAGTGAGTGGCATCATAGGATTATGTCTACATGCTTCACAAAAAGGACAAAAATATACAAGCATAGACCACCTTTCAGGCCAAAAATAAAAATAATGGCTTTCTATCAACTCACATGCAACTTCCTAGTGCAACACTGACTTAGATTGAACAGCGACTGTCACATCTGTTATGTGGCAGGGCTACTCAGAGTGTGATCTGTGCACTCGCTGCCATTTGATGAACTCTTTTTATTACTGATTTGTATCCAAATAAGTAGCTGGTGCTAGAATGTAAATCAGCTACATCATTAAGCACGCAGTTTACTTCAGCTTTTTTTCTTCCACGTCAAGACTCTTTCAATGAGGGAAGAAATGTCCTATATTCTGTCATAGATCCCTATTGCATCACAGACCACACTTGAGTAGTAAGATCATTTATTGAACAGTTAATGCAAAATACGAATTTAACGGAGAGAAATTTACTATGCATAATAAAGTAAATTCTAGATGGCTTAAAGTGTTAAACAGTGAGAGAAAGACACACACACACACACACACACACACACAGAATATAAGACAATACAAAAATGTGTTTCCCTAATTTTAGAATGAGAAAGTACTTGTAATTGCAAAAACCTACAGAAGAAATTATAAAAGTATGAAATTTGACGATTAAAAAAATCTACAAGTTATAAACATTAAAAATCAAGAATAAACCAATTATTAGAACTAGGAAAATCTTTACAATATACTTAATGAAAAGAGAATGACATTAATATTGAATAAACTCCTGAAAAATGAATCTCTATTATTTTCTCATCTGTAAAATGACAATCATAACAATACTTAGCTCAAGATTTTTTATGCAGTTGAATTAGATATGAATACACAGTATTTAGCAAAATACCTGCTAATAAAAGAAGACACTGTTGTTTTTATTAGAAACCCTTTGGCAACTCAATATAAAATATGGGATTTTGAAAGTTTAAAAATATTGTGTAAGGCTGGGTGCGAAGGCTCACGCCTGTAATCCCAGTACTTTGGGAGACTGAGGCCGGCGGATCACCTGAGGTCAGGAGTTCATGACCAGCCTGACCAACATGGAGAAACCCCATCTCTACTAAAAATACAAAATTAGCTGGGTGTAGTGGCACATGCCAGTAATCCCAGCTACTTGGGAGGCTGAGGCAGGAGAATCACTTGAACCCGGGAGGCGGAGGTTGTGGTGAGCCAAGATCGTGCCATTGCACTCCAGCCTGGGCAACAAGAGTGAAACTCCGTCTCAAAAAAAAAAATAAAACTGTGTAATTTTGCCTAAAGAGTTCACAAGTTTGAGTGGTCTAAAATCTGCACATTCCAAAGAACTATTTAGTCCTTGCCTGACTCCTTGGAAGTAACCTCTAAGTCCTTGGGATATCCCTCCAAAGTATCTTTGACAGGAATATCTTTGTTTAGCTGGAGGCCTTCTACCATGATGGTTTTTGCTAACGATGTGATTTATGGTGGGGGACTAGGGCCAGGTTAACCTCAGGAGGGAATGGAGACTTGAAGGTTTGCCTTGTGGGAAGTCAACCAAGCCTACATGATCAAACTCCAGTAAAATCCCTGGATATGAAGGCTCATATAGCTTCTCGGGTTGCCAATACTTCGTGCATGATTTCACACGTTGTTGTTGGGAGAATTAAGCACTGTCTGCACAACTCCATTGGGACAGAACAATTGCAAGCTTGAGCCTGGTGTCTCCTGGACTCTGGCCTATGTGATTTTTTCTCTTGATGCTTTTAATCTATATCCTTCCATGCTAATAAACTGTAACCATGAGCAAAACCACTTTGCTGAGTTTTCTGAGTTACGCTAGCAAATCAACTCAGATTAGTCTTAGGGACTCTTCCCTCAAAGCACAGCAATCTAATAACGATTAATATATTAATAAGTTTTGGCCTAAAATGAAAGTAAAATCCCTTACTTTAACAAACTGTTGTTCATAAAGATCACATAAAACATAGTGAACATCATAAATATGTGCATATATATGAATTCAATAAAACATCAAATTCATGAAAAACTAAGTATTTTCATTCACAAAAATGAAGTTTTAGACTTTATCACATTAAATTATGAAGATCCCAATTATATTTGATGAGTATGTGTTAATTCAGCACTACCAGTGAAAATACTTCTTGTCAAAAATTTTAGTTACCAGAAAAGTAGTAACTCCTGGCCAGGCGTGGTGGCTCACGCCTGTAATCCCAGCACTTTGGGAGATGGAGGCCGGCAGATCACGAGCTCAGGAGTTCGAGACCAGCCTGACCAACATACTGAAACCCCGTCTCTACTAAAAACACAAAAAAATTAGCCAGGTGTGGTGGCACGTGCCTGTAATCCCAGCTACTCAGGAGGCTGGGGCAGGAGAATCGCTTGAACCTGGAAGGTGGAGGTTGCAGTGAGCAGAGATCGGAGCCACTGCACTCCAGCCTGGGCTACAGAGGGAGACCCCATCTCAATAATAGTAATAATAATAACTCCTACTACTTATTGTTTAGGAAGCAAAATTGTTCTGAAAGGCAATTTTAAAACGTTGGCTTAAATAATTTATTTCCTCTTTCTTACTGTAGATCTTAATTTACACTTTTTTATATAATACATTTTTAAGTTGATAATTTGCCAAAGGAAAAAGTCAACACATTTTTGCTGACATTGTTTTAGATTCCTTTGCACTAGTAAAAGAAAAATTGTTGGTTCTCTTTATTTACTCAAATTTTCATCCCCAAGAGTCATTTTTTTAAATACTTAGTGGACTGTATTGATTTTTCCAGCTATATATGAACTTGTTCTGAGAATTTCTAGAAATCAAATTCAAGTCAACAAACATAAATACATTCATTTAAAATCTGTTTATAAACATTTTATATGTGATTATAAAGGTATTCTTGAAAAGTTTACATGGAATCATTCTGTCATTCTAAGATTGTAAGTTGCAGAATTACATGGTATCATAGTTCGTTATTAGTTTCTAGAAGATAGTCTTCACTTATAAAATTTAACACAAAAGAAAGAAAGAAGGAAATCCGAAAAGAAAAAGAAAAATACAGGATTAAAGAGTTTCACTTATGTAGCTAACTCTTAATCATATCTCTAAATAAAAGGGCTCTGCATGTGTGTGTGTGTGTGTGTGTATGTGTGCATGCACGTAGAATCTGTAGATACCATTATTTAACATCCATGAAGACTTTCCCTACTGGAGAGACTATAAGCATGTGGACATTTTTTCTTGTATTCTTCTTTCTTTATTTCTTCTTACATTGTGCCTTATATCTTATAGTGGATGATAATGATGGTGATGTAATTCATATAGATACATTTCTGCTTGTTTGTTTTTTATAAACATGACATTATTCTGACTGCTGTTGTTTCTCACTGTCTAGCATCAGGAAAACACCAGCCGCTACTTTTGAGACAAATATTGCTTACTGCTATGGAGAATTTTTAGTAAAGGAGTAGTTTAACATATATCACATTCTGGTCCTAGTCCATCAAGTATTACACATACCTTTGGCACATCTCTATTGATTTTGGGTACAGCTCTGTAAAAGTCAAATAAAATAATACTTTCGTACCATTTGAGCTATTCCAATCTGAGCTCCTGTCAGATTCCAATCTGACAGTGAGAGACAACAGCAGTCAGAATAATGTCATGTTGGTCACAAACCAACATTTCTACTACATAAAACTGAAGTGGCCTTTCCCTAAATTAACTCATTTAGGTTTTGGTTTAAATAGTTGTAGCTCCATGGTCAACAGTTTAGATGTTAATAAATTAACTCGTACTGTATTTGATTCCTTTAGTGTTTCTCCTACATTTTAGAATACAATGAAAATTGAAGAAATCAATTTTTCATATCTGGTTTTAAACATATCGGTTTAAAATATACTTTTTAAAAGTAAACTATTCAGGGTACTTGACAAAATTATTTAAAATCTGTTTATAAAAATATGCACTGTATATCAAGGTGTTACTGCATAGCTCAAGAGCAAAAATCATAATTATTCATAAATCTGTATTTTATGAGAATTATATTTATGATCACATGTATCTTTGTAAAATTATTAATAATTTTTTCTTGCTTTTAGACATTATTCTCAGCATTTTTCCTTCAAATGATGCCTATGATTTTTCATAGGTTTTATGACTAAACTGAAAATACCTTTCAATTATAAAAATTGTTTTGGAATTAAGACTCTATAGCCTATCATTCCTAGAATGAAATATTAAACAAGGTTATTGTACTGCATACTTTCCCTAAAGGATGATGATGTTAAAGTATATATATATTTTTTTAAGTAATAAATTAATTCCTCATATTCTTGGTCAGTTGACTGAAGACTGAAAGCCTGTATGGGAGAATCTGAAAGGACACTTGACCCTTGAACAACATGGGTTTGAACTATGTAGGTCCACTTATAGGCAATTTTTTAAAACTAAACAAGGATCAAAATTGCAGTGTTGGCAGGTTGCTAAATTTGCATATACAGAGGACAAACTTCTCAAATAAGTGGGTTCCACAAGACCAACTGCTGGACTTAGATATGCATGGATTTGGGGATATGCAGAGGTCCAGCAACCAATCCCCTGGCAAATACTGAGGGACAACTCTGCATCTCTATACATTTAAAAATGGTGACATCAAAAATCAATTACTTGAAAATTACTAGGAGGGTAGATTTTAAGTTCTCAACATAACTGCTAAGTATGTGAGATAATGCTTATGTTAATTTGCTCAATGTTACCATTCCACAATGTATACACATTTCAAAACATTTGTATGGAGTAAATTTTGGTCAATTAAAAAATTAAAAATCAATTGGTATTGATATTCTGTTTCTTGGGCTGGGTTATGGATACATTGCTATATTTTATTTTGGTAATTCACTGAGCTGTGCAATTACAATTTGATCACTTGTGTTTACTTGAATAACTTTTTAAATCAACTACTGTCATGTCCAATGTAAATTGTTTCTTCTAAGCTTTCTTTTACCAATCAAATTCCACTGCCAACTAAACTTTACTCAACTGCCTACAGACTCCAGGAATATAATGAAAATGAAGTGAGCTGGGTGTACCATATGCTAGGGTGTTGCGGCCTCTGATGAACTGAGAAAGATAGGTCTAATTTAAAGGGTACAGGTGCTACCCAGCTCCTAGGAATGGTTGCCATATGGGACTGTGGGTTGAGTGTTACCAGGTCTGCAAATCTTACTTTTATGTCAAATCTATACTTTTTTAATGTTGGCAACTACTTGAATTTTTTAAACACTGAAGGCCAAACTAAATATGTCTTTAACTAAAGAGCCCTCCCTCCATAAAGATCACCTCCCTAGTAGGGCCTCACTAAATCTGAGTCCAATTAAAATACTTTCATTTGTACTGCTGGTACTGCCAGCAATTAGGGAAGCCTGCATTCAAAATTAAGTCTGATTCCCCAACCTGTGCCATTTCTTTTTTTTTTTTTTTTTTTCTTTTTTTTTTTTTTTTTTTGAGATAGTGTCTTGCTCTGTTGCCAGGCTGGAGTGCAGTGGTGTAATCTCGGCTCACTGCAACCTCTACCTCCTGGGTTCAAGCGATTCTCCTGCCTCAGCTTCCCCAGTAGCTGGGACTACAGGTGCGTACCACCACGCCTAACTAATTTTTGTATTTTTAGTAGAGACGGGGTTTCATGTTGGCCAGGATGGTCTCGATCTCTTGATCTTGTGATCCGCCCACCTTGGCCTCCCAAAGTGCTGAGATTACAGGTATGAGCCACCGTGCCAGGCCGCCATTTCTACTTTAATAAACTTCCTAACAATATGATCATAGCTTTATGTAATTTGAACCCTAAACTAATCCCATAACAAAGGTATTATCCTGATTCATTGATGAGGAATCTAGGCTGGAAGATAACAGATAACTTAATGGAATAGTTTGTTAATGTTATGGAACAGTTTGACCTGAGTTGAATGGCTTGAGTTCAAACCCCTCGTTCCAACAATTACCATTTTAATAATTTCAGGAGGGTAAATTCTCCATATTTCAGTATTTTTCCAATAAAATGGGTACATTAATAACACATCACAAAATTGTTGTGAGTATATACAAAGCACTTAAAAACGTGTCTGGCAAATATTAATAGTAAGTACTATATACGTGTTGTTATTACTAATTATTGCTATTATTAATTTCAGTGAAATGAAAATTAGAACAATACCTCTTTGGGTTTTGTATTAAATGAACTAATCTATTGAAAATGTTTATAACTGTTCCTGAGACATAGTTAATATTCAATACATGTTAATTATATGTCTAATTTCATTGTCTTTCAAGTACATTACATCTAAATCATGTGGGTTAATTCCTTCACTCATGCCTGGTAATAACAAATACAGGTACTACCATAGGCTGGAATTACTTTCATTTGTACTAAGTGAATGTTTGAAAAGTTTAATGCACTATGTAATGACTGTCTTGATAGGGATTTTAATAATGTAATAAGATTTTATTCAAAGAAGCAGAAATAGTTGCAACACTCAAAAGACATTCTTTAAATGTAGTCAGTCTTCACCCCTTCTTGTCTCCCTTGTTTTTCAAAAACTTGAAGCCCAAAGAAAAAAATCAAAAGATATCCAGGTAATTCAGTAACTTGAATTACAAAGTTATATGCTAACATATTTAACATAGCCATGATTTTTACTTACTTGTGACCCATTTCATGAGCAATTGTAAAAGCAAGATTCAAGCCATTGTCTTCAGCAATGATACATTTTCTCTTTTCACTACACATTCCACTCAAGTAAGCTATACCTAAAAAATACAAACATTAATTATTATATGTCTGAATGAATATGCAAATATTTATACTAGCTATTAGCAGCAGGAATGAAAATGGCAGGTGTCATGACTAAAATGTCAGTATTAATCTGTGAAATCTAGCCCTAATAAATGAAATTTTAGGGGCAAGTGTATATGTATAAGCCAGGCAAAAAACTGTTCATATCATTTTCATTTTCATATTTTAGATAAAATTATTTTACCAACTATCAAATTCCCAAAAGGCATAATATAAGAATATAGGTTATAAACACCAATTTCATCATCATGTAAGACAAATGAATAGTTACAACTTGGAAAATGTAATAAAACAGCAATGATTATTTTAAATATATTCAATTATTGTGAAGAACATAGTTTCAAAAAAATATTAATGCAAAATAAACTACATATAAGGCAATCTTGAACTTACATTTATATTTTGAATTAATACAATTGTGAAATTCTATTTATGAAATAGTATGTTAACTAATATGGCATAGACCTATCTATCATATTTGAAATGCTAGAAAGATTTTATCTGAACATTTCTTGGCTAAATGGTGTGTTGCATAGTATATGATACTGAAATATTAAGATAAAATTTTAGCAAGATATTTGATCTTTCGGTTTAAATTATCAGTAAAAATGGCAATATTTAAATTCCTTGATATTCTTTGGTCAAATATTTATGTTCTATTTTACTAATGAAGATATATACTTGAATAATCATTTCAGAAAATGAATTGTTACCAAGTGTAAGTTATAATGTTATTTTCAAATAACAAAAGTATTATATCAATTATTTTTGATACATTATATGTTCTCTATTTCCCATATCCTTATAAAATAAATTTTAAACTCCTTTTATAGATTAAGATATTTAGGTGTAGGAAGTTCTGATTTACCAAAGATCACATAATTACTAAACATGATGGAATGGGGATTTAACTTTACCTTTGAATCCATCTGCTGGATATTTAGTTTCTGAAAAAAATTTAATGCAGAGCTTACCCTAATTAAAGATGGTCAACTGACTGCTTGTGACTTTTTTCTGTCTCCAGAAACAAAACATAATGGTAAGAAATAATTTAAATAAATTATTTTAATAAAATTTTAAAAGAATCACCTTGCCCATGTTTGGGAAAGTTAGAAGATTCAGGGAAGAATATGAACAGATTTAGTGAAAGCTACAGCCTAAATGACAAGAAGAAGATTTAGAAGAAGATTTGTGAAGAGAAGAGAATTTCTGAATTGGGTGGAACTCCAGAAAAGTCTCAAGACTGAGGAACACATGGTCTAGGGAGAAGCAGTGCAGGAGGGTTGAAAATGGAGATTAGCTGAAAGTATATCTGAAGTTCTCAACAACTCATTTAAACCTTCATGCAGAATGTCAAGGCCTGGTATCCACAGGCCAATCAGGAAAGTAGAGATGTAATCTTTAAGCAAAAGGTAGAATGAACATATTATTTTTAGAAATATAACTATTTGAAGAAACAGCAAAAAGATGAAATACACATATGGATGTAGTGTTTTTATATCTTTACAAATTAAAATAGATTTTATAGAAATGTATCATCTACAAATAGATGAAATGACTTCTTAATGAATGGGTGGTTAGGTGGACGGATGCATGAATAGACAAATGATAAGCCCAGTTACTTCATTTGGCTTATTAAGGTAACTGAAATTACTTCAAGGTTAAATCAAGACAAAGTAGGACAGAAAGATGAAGGTAAGGATACACAGAGAGGGACTGGGGAAGGGAGAAGAGGAGGGGAGAAGGAGAAAATCATATTTTCTATTATAGTTCTATTAAACAATGGATAATATAAAAACTTTTTAAAATTTGATTTAAACATAAAAGATAACCTGAATTTTAAGAGAGCTAAATCACATTAATACAACAAAGAGTAGAAAACGAAGATTTTGAGATAATTAATTTTGCATTATAATCAAATGGAAGAAGGCAGGAAGAAAGAAAAGAAGGAAGGAGGATAAAAGAAAATATCTCCTCTAAATAGAGTATTAAAAGTTACAGCATTTGAAAATAAAATAATAATTTGAGATTAAATGTCCCCCCAAAATACTAAATTAAGCTCACTATAATTAGCATTCTGCTACCATTGATTAGTACAAATTTTCTCTTAAGATTCCCATATATTTTGCCGCTTTTTTCACCAGAGCTAAAACAGTCCCACCACCCTGTTCAGATTTAAAACTCAGCTAACATGGGTTATCATATGTCATGTATCTGTCACATGGACTAGGACATATAAACTTCAGTCACTTTAATGAGTTTTACATGTCTTCTGCAGTATCCATTCTAATATTATACTTTCCCCACATAAAAATAGTACTGCCACTTGTTTCTAATTCTTATTTCTTCTAATGTGCATTGGCTAGGATTTCCAACATACTATTGAAATATATGGGCACTTATTTTTCCTTCTGAGTTTAATAGGAATGTTTAGTTTCACAATTGCATACGATGTTTGCTGAAGGTATTCACAGAATACCTTACTAACTTAAGGAAATAAATTTCTGATGTCATTGCATGTCTGAGTGAAGAAGGAGGCAACATGATTTGATATATAGGTCAAAGGTGAATGGAAGTTTATTAGTAATATTTGGAAAAGGATCCAAAGATTGGAACAGCCACTTAGGGAAATATGGAAGAGCTGAATAAGTACTACAAGAGTGCTTAATGTAATGAGTCAGAAAACTTGTTGCTTCAGCTGAGGACGGAGTGCATGAGTTTGGAGAGCAGTAACTCAGTACTCAGTTGAGTGATATTCATCCTAGTGGCTGAAACAAAGACGAGAAAATTTAGATTCAATTTAGGTTGAAGTTTTGTAGATCATGTGTGGAGAAAGACCAAAGGTATAAAAGCTGTCAGTGAAGTTGAAAGTGAAAGAAGGCATAACACTTATAGGGATCTACGGGGAATGAGTAAAAAAGTAAGGTTAGAGGGAGCCTGATAATTTGGAGAAAAGAATACAGTAGTAAAGAGAATGGAATCATCACTGATAAAAAAGAGCAGACGTTTTACAAAAAAAGGAACTTTATCAGGGAGTGAGATTTAGGGATTTAAGATTTCAGAGAGAAAGTTCTCAGACATGACTAGGTATTGTCACAAGAGTAAAGAAGGGTGCAGGTAGAGGTCATGTAGACTGAGGTCAAATCATTATTAAATGGTGTTGGGTGGACTAATAATATAAACATGAAATTGCACATGGTCAGAAAGAACTTGGGACAGTGGTAAGTGGCCAACGTCCATAAGAAATGTGGGTGAGAATCAAGATCAATCACAGCTTTAAGATGCTAAGGCCCAAAAACTTCAAGATCAGAGAGATTTGGGTTTAGAAGCACCAGTGGGGAACGGGAGGAATGTGACAAGTATACAACTTTTGTTTCTTTCGTGTTCCAGCCCTATGATACAGGGGCCTCTCTTGGAATTCTGCATTATAGTAACCGATAAACACCAGTTATAGGAAATCAATGACTATCATGTGGTCATGTAAAAAAAAATACGATGATAAAGACAATAGTTTATACTATAATGACATGTTTATGCAATCAAATGTAAAGGTATATAAAATATTCAAAAATGATGAGTGCCTACTTACATAGAGGTATGATAACTATGTATCAAAAATATCATACCATCATATATTCATATGAACAAAAAGATATAGTTTTATCATAAGAAAATTAAAGTCTTATAAACATGATAATCATGTCTATGAAATTTGAATGGTAATTAGTAGAACTTCTTGTAGACTAGGATGAGGTCTGTAAAACCACAAATGACCCAAAAGAACCCTTACAGTGACCATCTGTTCCTATTCTTATTTTACTCAACTGTAAAGTCAGAATCTTCAACTGAGACTCTGATAAATTTAAATTTCATTGTTCTTAGATTTGGAACACCAAGGAATTTTTCTTTGATTTGTAAGTTATAGAGAATGACTGTAACCACGACTAATTTAAATGACTTGCATTATTCTGTTTAAAAGCCTAGCTTTTCAGTTCAATAACCCACATGTTTGTTATTATAATAAGAGATGAGGTTAAAGGGGAAAGGAATTAACACGATGTTATTTAAAGATAGATGCAATAGAGGCCCTTTTCAAAGCATGTTTTTTTTTTTTTTGAAACAGAGACCTGCTCTGTCGCCCAGGCTGAGTGCAATGGCATGATCTCGGCTGACTGCAACCTCCGCCTCCCGGTTCCAGCGAGTCTTCTGCCTCGGCCTCCCAAATAGCTGGGATTACAGGCACCTGCCACCATACCCGGCTAATTTGTTTGTATTTTAAGTAGAGATGGGGTTTCACCATGTTGGCCAGGCTGGTTTTGAGCTCCTGACCTCAAGTGATCCATCCACCTCAGCCTCCCAAAGTGCTAGGATTACAAACATGAGCCACTGCGCCCAGCTCAAATTACTTTTTTAATACAAAAAATTCTGGAAATAAAAAGCAAAAACAGCCTTCTCATTTCTCAACTAAAAATGAGTCATGTACAAGAAGTCAATTGAATCTCATCAGAAAACAAAACACATGCCAGATGTTACGTGACACACCTCATAAGATGATCACAGACTCCTAAAACCCTCCGGGATGCCTTTTCCAATAATGGAGCTATTGAAGAAATCAGAATTTTTTTGTTTTGTTTTTTGTTTTTTATATACTTTAGGTTTTAGGGTACATGTGCACAATGTGCAGGTTTGTTACATATGTATCCATGTGCCATGTTGTTTTGCTGCACCCATTAACTCATCATTTAGCATTAGGTATATCTCCTAATGCTGTCCCTCCCCCCTCCCCCCACCCCACAACAGTCCCCGGAGTGTGATGTCCCCCTTCCTGTGTCCATGAGTTCTCATTGTTCAGTTCCCACGTATGAGTGAGAACATGTGGTGTTTGGTTTTTTGTCCTTGCAATAGTTTACTGAGAATGATGGTTTCCAGCTTCATCCATGTCCCTACAAAGGACATGAACTCATCATTTTTTATGGCTGCATAGTATTCCATGGCGTATATGTGCCATATTTTCTTAATCCAGCCTATCGTTGTTGGACGTTTGGGTTGGTTCCAACTCTTTGCTATTGTGAGTAGTGCCGCAACAAACATACGTGTGCATGTGTCTTTATAGCAGCATGATTTATAGTCCTTTGGGTACATACCCAGTAATGGGATGGCTAGGTCAAATGGTATTTCTAGTTCTAGATCCCTGAGGAATCGCCACACTGACTTCCACAATGGTTGAACTAGTTTACAGTCCCACCAACAGTGTAAAAGTGTTCCTATTTCTCCACATCCTCTCCAGCACCTGTTGTTTCCT